>NC_028354.1:16083909-16085113 GCF_000741045.1 Vigna radiata var. radiata | reverse complement strand
ATATATATATAACTGCTTCTTGTAAATATAATTTCATATTAAATGATAGCTATTCATTCTTAAAAATTATTTTTATTTTACTATATAAAATAAACATTAATCTGTTTGTCCCGAAAGTAAAAACAGGATTTTCTGGTGTGGTGATTCTATTGTTATTCTCTAAACAGCTTTTAACTTACTCTTCATAGTTTCCACTGTAATGTGCGATTTATTAGGAAAAAATAAGAGCACAAACATAAAAATGCAAAATGAAATATCTACCGCCTTTAAATCACGTAGGGTCACGAGGTTTTGAGAGAGAAAATTAGAAAGTGAGACTTCCAGTGAGAGGCAGTACCACCAGATTCCACCGACCACCGCTAGGAAGCACACACCAGAAACAATGAAGATAGACAAAAATCACACACAAGGAACTGAAAAATCCTCTGAATATTTCATTATAGAAAATGTACAAATTACAATATTTATGAGTAAAAGATGAACAAAAAATGTGTGCTTTGTTTTCTTCTAACATTCCTCCTAAACAAAACATGATTTTTCTGAAAATAACCCTCTTTTCACCGAACAAATCAGTGAAATACACCATCTCCTATTGGAATTATTTTATTCTTTGTTCATATTTGTGCATTTATGTTCATATATTTTTATACCTATATTCCTTTTTTAATTGCTCTGAACAATTATATATATCAATTGTACTCTCTCCTTATCATTCAATAAGAAATACAATATTTCATTCTTTCTTCTTTTGTAACATGATATCAGAAGGAAATAATCTAATTTTATCTTGGATCAATCATTTTGTTTCTCATGAGATTGCTACAAGTATTATCTGGGTTGATTTTGCCGCTGCGGCATGGAAGAATCTCAAAGATCGGTTCTCCCAAGGTGATTATGTTCGAATTTCACAATTGCATCAAGATCTTTATTCCATGCATCAATTTGATCTCAGTGTTACTGCATATTACACTAAAATGAAGATTCTTTGGGATGAACTTTGCAATTTTCGCCCAATTCCTGAATGTTAAGCTTCTTGTTGTATTGTTTCTCAGACAATGAAGGAATATCGTGAAAATGATTGTGTTCTTTGCTTTCTTAGAGGCTTGAATGATAATTACTCTGTTGTCCGCTCTCAGATCCTTCTCATGGATCCCTTGCCTTCTTTACCCAAAATTTTTTCAATGATAATTCAACACGAGCGACA
>NC_028354.1:16072947-16074359 GCF_000741045.1 Vigna radiata var. radiata | reverse complement strand
GTACCTCTCGGCTTCTACATACTCGCTGATTTGTGCATCTTCAACTTTTGTTTCATCTTCCATGGACTGTTGTACCTCTCGGCTTCTACATACTCACTGATTTGTGCATCACAATTAGCCTTTAATGCAGGTGAAGGAATTGTATATAATGGAATGAACAAGAGTGGGAAGGCAGCAGTTTGAACTAGAGTAGCCATCCATTTACTATTTCCACTCTGATCATAATTAGCCTTTAATGCAGTTTTCTCATATTTTATCAATGCTCAAAAGTTCACACTTTTGATTATAAACTCTACAGTGGTTCTCACTTTCTCTACTTCTCTCCTTGCTATTAACGAAGACTCATAGGAACCAACAGGTCTTTCCCAGGGAAAGTACTGTTAGAAAAGAAGAATGAATGAAATATTGTATTTCTTATTGAATGATAAGGAGATAGTACA
Source organism: Vigna radiata var. radiata (assembly GCF_000741045.1). Taxonomy (NCBI): domain Eukaryota; kingdom Viridiplantae; phylum Streptophyta; class Magnoliopsida; order Fabales; family Fabaceae; genus Vigna; species Vigna radiata. Next base: position 16,073,919 of record NC_028354.1, on the reverse strand, counting down.
CTTGATATATATAATTGTTCAGAGCAATATAAAAAAGGAATATAAGTATAAAAATATATGATCATAAATGCACATATATGAACAGAGATAAAATAATTCCAATATCCCCTCAAGCTGCAGCATATATCCATAATGCGCAGCTTGAACAACAAAGGTTGAAATTGTGTTGGATGCAAAGCTTTAGTAGGAATGCCAACGACACAACCACCAGATACCAAAATCACCAGTGTCTTGATTAGGAAACAACAAGTCAAGGAAAAAGAAGAATTCAAGAACACAAGATTAAGTAAGAGAAGATTCAAGAAGAAGAAGAAAATTCAAGAATAAGAAGATTCACTAACAACAAAGAAGGATTCAAGAACACTAGATTAAGCAAGAGATGATTCAAAATTCAAGAATAAGAAGATTCAATAACAAGAAAGAAGACTTCAAGAACACTAGATTAAGCAAGAGAATATTCAAGAAGAGGAAGAAAATTCAGGAATAAGAAGATTCAATAACAAGAAAGAAGAATTCAAGAAGAAAAAGATTCAAGAAGATGAAGAATAAGAAAAATTCAAGAAGAATTAAAAGAATTTATCAGGAACAGTTCAAGAAGATGATTAAAGATTTAAAAAAAAGAATTGAAAATGATGCTTCTTAAAAAGAAAGACCTAAGAAGAATTCAAGAAGAAAAAGATCGAATAAAAAAGACCTAAGAATTCTGCCGTCACCACAAAGTCTCCACAATCAACGCCACCACAAACACCTCCCAATAACCAATGCTCCATCATAGCAAACTCACAACTCATGCACGATCGAACTGATCCCACGACAGTGATGGAGCCCACCGATCTCTTGCCCAACAACCCCTCGCTGCCCTCGTGTTCTTTCTCCGGAGAGCCCTCCACCAAGAAACCAAACATGCGCCGCTCTTTCTCCGTCCTCCACCCTGGCGTTTCCGGCCCGAGTCTGAACTCCGAGGAAAACGCC
>NC_028354.1:15949606-16072447 GCF_000741045.1 Vigna radiata var. radiata | reverse complement strand
TGTTTTTATCATATGTGCGTAAAATTTATTTTACTTTTTATCCATTTATTTTATTTTATTTTTAAAATAATTTTTCTATATTAATTTTTTATTCTATTTCCAGGTTCTTGAAAATTATTTTATTTTTTATCCATTTACTTTATTTTTAAACTAATTTGCCTATATTATTTTTTTATTTTAATTTTATTTTTTAGTAATGGTAATAAAATCATTCGAGAATGTGGAGAACTTTAAAGGGGTTGTTTTCTTCTTCTTAACATTTGTTTGATAAGCACAAGATACGCAAATGAGACAGAAATTCCTTGAGTTTAATAAAAGTCTATTTGTATTCATTAGATCTCTTTTAAACTTGTTAGATTGAGATTGGGTTAACATGAATCATACAAATTTTCCTACTCAAGTATTAAACACATATTTGTTTGGGTTTGACTTTAATTTATTTTAAGGTGATGTATTCATTAAAAGTTAAAGAGAGGAAGATATTTTTATTTAATTACTTAAGCAAATATTTGAACAAGTTCTATTGTGGTTATAATTTAATTGGTTTACTAAATTAATAAAAATAAACTTAACATAAATTTTGATTAAGTAAGGTTAAGGAGTTTATTAACTCTAATCCAACTAGAATCATTTATCCTCTAATGTTTATTGTCACAAAGAAAAATGAAATATAAGAGAGTCATTAGTTGAACAATAATGAATACATTGATCCTACTATATCATATTACAAACTTTTTCGTTGTGTACGACAAATTACATGTTAATGATTCATCTCAATTTCTCAAATGGTGCAAGCATTTCTTATGTCAAAGGTATTGGTAAGTTAAGACTCAACCTCGTATAAGTCAAAGGATATGTGGTGTTTACAATATTCACTATATTTATTTTCACTGAGAGATTTTAGCAAGTTGTTGTGTTGGTTTTAATAAGAATTGCACAACATGTGGAGAAACTCAAAGGAGGTCAAAATGGTAGCAATCCTAATGAAGGGTAATCATGTTTTAGTGGAAGGGTAAGGGTGCTTGAATGAAAGGTCAAGGTTGAAACAAATCTTGTTAGAGTTGTAGAGTTAGACAACCTCCATTCAGTTTAAATACTTTTCAAGGAAGAATGTGATGTGAGGTAGCAATTTCTCTTACAACAAACACTTTCGTTCCTAAAAAATGTGTGTTAAGAGGGTTCATATATTATGTACATCTTTAATATCTTTTGTTGCTCATTCAACTCATCTTGTTAAGTCACTATTTGCACACATCATCACTCTTACAATACTAAATACATTCAATATGTAAAACAAAAAAACAAGCACAACTTTTAAATATTTAGACACAATTCAATTATACAAAATTGATTTGTAGAGTAAAAATTGGACTTACTTGTATAATTTATTTTAGTTATATTTGTAGACAAAACATGATTTCCAATATATTATTTCATGTCAAAAGTTTAACATCTAAAATATGGACTATTTGTAAAAGATATGACGAAACCATAATAGGAAGTATATACTCAATAAATTTGTTAAAATATATTCTAATGTCATTTTATAATTTGTATTAAAAGTCTATTTTGATATTACAAAACTAGTTTATGAGATGGAATTCCCCCACCCCTTATATATTACTTCTAGGCTTTTATTTTATCTACGATTGGTTTGACTTAACTTTTTCAATAAAAATATAAAAACATTTTGTTAACCATATAATTACTTCTCTTAAAAATACCTGAGTAACTTTACCATACCACTCATGTATGTGCCCATTATGAAGTGATCAAATGTCATTCTTATTTTTAGGAATGGTTATTTTCTTAACATCTCATAAATTTAATAAATATCATTCATAATATTATTTTTAAATTTTAACTAATTTACTACCAAGTTATATTTAAAAGATAAATGTTATGAAAATAATCTTTAAATTTGATAAATATTAAATTAGTACATGAGATTACTATAAAGACTTATTAAATTGTTTAAAAATATAAATGATGGTATAATTGAAATGAAGTACGAATATTTTATTCTCCAATTATAAAACTTGTAAATAGAACAAGTTAACTATTCAAACTTTATTTCATAAAAATCACTCGTCTCTAAAAGCACTTTCTCTTTACCTTTTTTACTTTTTATTTAGATTTTTTTAAAAGTTTATTATGTTTTTAGATCAAACTTTTTTTTGGGAATCCTAGTTGAAAACAAAGCAAGTCTACTAGATCAAAATTTATGTTATAGTAAGTTACTATTTACCCCTTTCTTAGTTGATTTTGGGAAGCTTTGCATGCATAGGGGTATAAAAGTTTTGCATGTAAACATTATAAAGGAAAGATGGATCTCTCCTGTCCTAAGACAATAGAAGTATGTTCAAATCATTTATCACAATCTTAAGGTTTATATTTCATGTGAGAGTAGTAAAGTTGGAAGCTTAAGCTTGAGCAAACAAACATTAACAGATAATGAAATATAGTTAAGTTATGATGATACCTTAAGGTATATTATTTGGATATGAAGGTGATGTAGTCACAATGTTTGATTTTATGCAAGAATTTTGGTGTTGTTTAAGTATGTTAAAATTGTTTGAATCTTGAGATGAATGTTGATGATAAGTTGTGTATTTTAGTAGTGAAAAGTCATAATATTTCAATTGAATTATATTGGTTCAAGTTTATGTTATTTTGGAACAAAATAGTCTATGTTAGGTTGAAATGAAGAAAAACCTCAATTTTCTAAATTATGCAGAATCGTTGGACAAACAAAATTCTCGAGAGGTTTGGTCACTAGGCCAATATTTCCTCATTAGGAAAATTATGTTATTAAAACTTCTACTTATTTTTAGCTAGTCAAGCAAAAGTTTTGCTAGTTACATGCATTGCAAATGTGCTTAACTCACTTGGCAAGCCAAGCAAAATAGTGTTTTCTAAACTAAAAAAAAGTTTGTAAATGTTTTTAAATGCTAAAAATAATTTATTTTTTATTGTATTGTTATATTTGATTAATATCTTGTAACTAAACATTATGATACTATAATGAATAATTAATTGTAATTTGTTGGCATTGAAATTGGAATTAGATGTATATGTATGAATGAAAGTATATGATGTTATGATTGTGAGATATGACATGTGATGAATTCTAAACATAGTTATTTTCAATAAAGAAATACTATGATAAGATGTTTAGGTTGTCCATTGAATTTAAAATTCATGATTGAGATATCTTGATTTTATTGTCAAATGATGATAATGGTTGAAAGAGATTCCTATATGACCTAAAATGTTGTGTGAAAAATGATATATTGATAGATCATTGAAATTTGCCTTGTTATATAAGTACAAATATATTGGGAATTCAAGTGAATCTAAGTTCCACATTCCGTAAAAATGAAAAAAATAAAATATTATATAAAAGTGAATATCCATCAATTTTAAATTAAGAGTAGTATAATTTCTTTATATATTTGGGTTTAGATCTAATTGATATTGTATTTTTCTAAAGAATCTCTCTTTTAATAAACTTAACCAAATGTTTTTATCATACAACTTTCTTTTCTTTTGGTAATAATTTACTGAAAGACATTTGACATAATAAAATAATTAAATTTCCATGAGATCCTAACTCACACACTTTTCGAGAAAACTTCCCGGAAGGTCACCCATCCCAGAATTTCTCTAGGCTAAGCACGCTTAACCATGGAGTTCTTATGGGTTAGGCTACTGAAAAGTAAATGCATTTTGGTGATATAGGTAGCCAAATCAATTCCTTTAAGCTATCTTTCAACTGTATAGTCTCATACCTATACAGTCTCCAAATCCCTCTCATTCCGATGTATGTTCGATTCGTCCATGTGCCCTTTCCACTCGAAGCCTGCCAGGAGCCGCTCCTTGTCCGTGCCCCCTACACCATGCTTCTTGCACCGGCGATCACTCCCCACCCTCGTCAGTGCCCGGGTGTCACACAATGTGTGCACAGTTAGTCTCCCTTTGAATCTCTTTCAAGAAAGATCACCATCGTCTTCTTGGAGAATTCTTGGAGCTCTAAGATCAGAGATATCAATTTGAAACAGAAATGAAATTGTTAGATCGTCAAAAGTCTCTGAACATCTTCGTGTTCAGCCAATTTATATATTTCTGTTTTAACAGACATTCTCTTAGGCTACTAATACAGTCGACTGAGTTATGACAGTTATAACACTTCAGTTAAACTGGTAGGATTCAGTCAACCAAAATAAAAACACATTTAATACAGTTGACTTACTATTCAATGCTCAACTAACTTTTGAAAATATAGTCGTTAGAGTACAAGATCATAACATAATTTCAAATCAGACAACTAATGCAGTCAAATATGTAGCGCACATAGTTGACTTCGACAAGTAAGATCATTTTGAATTTCTTTTCTTCTCAAAACCTCACAAAGCACTGATTCTCAAAATTTGTACAAAGACTTTAACATAGTCGAATCAATTAATGATGGAATCGACTTTACTGCAGCTTTGTCACACAGTTATAAGTTCGTAAAAGTGTTTGTGGTTTTCGTGCATTAAAACATGTGCAATGCATCCAGAAATGATGTAACAAGTACAAACTCAATATGTATGTATTCACATAGCAAACCAGCATATAAACATGTTCAACAAATATATCAAACATTTAGCATAAGAACATGTAACACACCAACAACATATGTGTGCTATTAAGCTAATGTGTTGTCATTATAAAAAACCAGAATAATATAGATATTGTGTTGTCAACAATCTCAACAACAAGCTTCTCCATACCAAACAATACTTATTAAAATTCGATACATACTTAGCAATAATCTTGCCCAACATTCATTATTATAAGTATTATTTTGCAAAGATATTTAACGAACTAGTTTTGTTATTTTTCATTATATTTTTGCTACAAAACTACTAAATGCTTAACTAATATTTCTTTTATTTTTAGTCGAAATATGAAGATAATTAATCAACATGCCATAATCAGTGATCTGGTTCTCATATGTTGGAAATACAGAAAACTAATATTGAAAAAAAAAATCTAAAACTGGAAATTTTATTAAACAACATGTCACTATTAAAAAAACAATATATTTTAATAAAACAATATGTCACTATTAGAAAAAAGCTATTTGAATTAGGTCATTTTCCAATAAATTTAATAATTATATATGAAGTTAATGGGATATTGCCAAAATAGCATTTCCACCACAAAACTAGTAGCAGAAGAGTGCCTTACGTTAAGCTACGTCTTTTGTTTGTAAGACAACCGCGTTATTACGATGTTAATGTTTTGACTAATTGGGAATATCGATTAAACAAAAAGAATTGTATGAATTAATCCACAAACATGACGTGATCATCGAAGTTGGTTCATATAAATATGATTTTAACAATAAAAAAATAAATATTGGAAGTAGAATATACGTCATAATAATGCATAATAAATAATAAAAATGGTGATGTATGTAACACGAAATGAGAGTTGAAGATGCATCATCCATGCGTGTGATGCATGTTTAGCTTTTGTTCTAAAAATGGCGTGTATAAGTAGGTGGCAAGGTGGAGTCAATGGGGCTTGTTTGGAATGAAAAAAAGTAACCATGAAAATTGGATTAGAAGAAAAAGAACAAGGAAGGAAGAAGAAGGGACAAACTGAATAAAGCAAAAGGAACCAAAAATAAGAGAGAGAATTTACAGTGACAAAGAACAACGTTGTTTATTTATGGTTAAGCCTTTTAAAATATGAACATATATATTCTAAATATGTTGTTCAAGATGTGTCGTTTGCCACTGAAACCGCGAAATTCCCTCTTTTTTCTCCATTTGTTTCTCTTTCTCTCTCATATGTCCGTGTTTATCAAAGATGCCTCGCTTTCATTTTGTATTAGTTTGTTTCTTCGTACCTCCCCTATCTCACTTCTTTGTTTCATTCACCGACCCTTATTTTCTATCTGGGTCGGCAATGCTTTTGAATTAGTCGTTGTTGTTTCCGTGTGTTGTTGTTCTTCGTTGTTGCTTTTTCTTGAAGCTACCCTTTATCCAAAAAATGGATCTTAAAGAAAGATTGGTGTTTTTCCTTGTGGGGTTGTTTCTTTTGCAACTTTTTTCGGTTGCCAATGCCAATTTGGTTTTCCCTGTTGAACGCAAATTCAAAGGCTCCGTTGAAAACCTTGCTGCTATCAGAGATCACGATGCTCAGCGCCGAGGAAGATTTCTCTCTGCCGTTGATATCCCTCTCGGTGGCAATGGTCGTGCCAATTCAAATGGGTCGGTTTGTTTTCCCCACTCTTTATTCTCTTTACATTTTGTTTTTCACATGCAAACCTTTTTTCTTTTCTTTTCTCTCTCTTTTTTTTTTTTTTGCGCTCAATCATGTGTGGTTTGTGTGTTGCATGCTCTGAAGGTTGTCGCCATTTTTTATTTGTTTGTTTGATGTTGTTTGTGTAATCTGTTCAGGCTGTATTTTACAAAAATTGGGCTTGGCTCTCCCGCGAAGGACTACTATGTGCAGGTTGATACAGGAAGTGACATTCTGTGGGTGAATTGTGTTGGTTGCACAACATGTCCCAGGAAAAGTGGTCTTGGTGTATGTATCCACGCTTAATTTACTGTTTCAACATTCATGCCATTTGGTTAAAATATAAGTCAATTGAAAGTTTTTATGGTAGAATGTACGATACATGTTTGTTCCATTTGTTCATGAACCAGAGTGATTGGATTAACATGAAATGTCGTACGTTTTGGATTAACATGAAATGTCGTACGTTTTGGATTAACATGAAATGTCGTACATTTTGGATTAACATGAAATGTCGTACATGTTTTTCAGTTGGATTAGTTGAGGTGAAATATGATGTGATCTTCTAGTCATATATTCTTGTGTATATGACATTGAAGCATACTTTTCATAGTAAAATTTGTAATGCTTGATAACTTACCAATGTAGGTTTTACCATATTATTATCATGTTGCAGATGGACTTAACCCTCTACGACCCTGCACAATCCACAACTTCAACTTTAGTTGGTTGTAACGATGACTTTTGCACTTCCACATACAATGGTCCTATTTCTGGCTGCTCAAAAGACATGGCCTGTCCGTACAGCATAACTTATGGAGATGGAAGTACAACCACTGGGTCCTATATTAAGGATTATATTACATTCAACCGAGCCAATGGTGATCTCAAGACTGTACCAGATAATAGCACTGTTATTTTTGGGTGAGTGCAATTTGTAATTCTTCATATTTAACACATGCATAATTGAGTGAGCCAAAGGTCATGGTTACCCTTCCCTAGACCCTCTGGATAGCAAGTGCTTCATAGCACTAGGTTCTTGTTTTCTGTTTTGCTTGGAACTATAATATTGCTTCTTCCTAGGTTGGTAAATACATAAAGAAAAAAGTCATCATTCCATTTATGTTTTATTTCTACCTGAATATTCACTTGCTGATAGGTGTGGAGCTAAACAATCTGGGACACTCAGTTCAGGTTCTGAGGAATCCCTTGATGGAATAATTGGTTTGGGACAATCAAATGCGTCTGTGCTTTCACAACTTGCTGCAGCTGGAAAGGTGAAAAGGGTATTTTCCCACTGTCTTGACAGTTATAATGCAGGAGGAGTATTTGCCATAGGGGAAGTAGTGCAGCCAAAATTTAACAAAACTTCATTGGTACCAAAAATGTATGTGCGGAATAGTCTTAGCCTTTTGTTTCCATACCATGTTATTTCTTGTAACTGTATTTGATTTTTGTTTTGTTTTGTTTTGTTGTTTGATAATTGTACTTTGATTGATTACTGTAGTATATATTGAATGATAAGGGTACTTCCATTTAACTTCTGATGAGTTTTCAATAGAGGAAATATTTTTTAAGATTATTATTGACTTTTGAATTCTTTATTGTCTTGATATATTTAGCAAAAACCTTTATGATTATGGTATAAAATTGATCAATTGATTGAAAATACTATAAATGTGAGATATATAAGTGGAACACAAATAATATGTAACGGGTTTTTATTGATATTGTTTTCGAAAGTCCTTTTGTTTTCTGTGGTCCGCTTGAGGTGAAAATTGATCCAATAAAGTTTTCTTTTTTGCATATTTTATTCTTGTAAGGCCGTCATCTTTTAGGAAGATAGATTCATTGTGAAATCTCTGATATAAGCAATGCAGCAAAACTTTGTGAGAGCTCTGATTATCTTGCAGATGTTATATCAGATTCTTCTAGTGTGTTTTAGATCAAGTTTAAGTTTTGGTACTGGAATTATGTTCTAATTGTAGTCTACTGACTATTTTAGGGCACACTACAATGTGAATTTGAAGGACTTGGAGGTTGGTGGGGATAGTATACAACTCCCCACAGATATATTTGATTTGTCAAGTGGGAGGGAAGCAATTATAGATAGTGGTACAACCCTGGCTTATCTTCCAGCCACAGTTTATGATCAAATATTAGAGAAGGTAAGAGTAATTTTAACAGTTAAGTAAATCAATTTTTCCTACTTGAATTCTCATGATTATTCTTCTTTGTGATAGGTTTTGGCTGCACAGCCTGGAATGAAATTATATCTTGTTGAAGAACAATTTACATGTTTCCGTTTTGATGATAAGTATGATGCTCATCTCTGTGGCTTTGTTTTGCTTCAATTTTCTTTTGAAATAAGTATCATTTTTCAATATAAAGGTGTGATGACCTCTTTATTTGATTTGTCATTTGTTTAATTTACATATGCACTGCATTACCATAATTTATGAATGGGAGATACTAAGGTATATTTTCTTTGCTGTTAGATCCATACAGTATATGTTAACGCCAGGTTGTCATCAAAATTTATCTTCAAAAAAGATCTAGCTATCTCTCTTTAGATAATATTAGTAATAAACTATTTTAATAGCCAAGGATGCATTGAAGAAACTTTCTTAAAATACTACCCTCAAGATGTTCTTTCTTGATTCTTTTCCTTTTCTGTTGGGTTTTGTTGAGTTGTATTGCTCTGTCCTTTTTCTTTCTTTCTTTTTGTTCAGTAAAGCAGCAGTAGAGTTGGTTAAATGATCATTAACATTCTTTTGTATGGTTGTTCAACTCTACTAGAAGTATAAAACAAAAATTTTCTTTCCACATTTGTTCCAAATGAGATAGTCTTATAAATACATGAATAGTAATTGAACACAAATTGTTCAGATGGTACTCTATAAACAATGTATTCTCAAAATGAATTTTTCATGAGTTCAATAATGCAACAATTTCACATCTATTTTCATGCATATGCATCTCTTAACTTGTTGACCATTGTAATTTTGCAGTGTTGATGATGGATTTCCAATTGTCAAGTTTACCTTTGATGAGGGACTTACTCTGACAACTTATCCTCATGATTACCTATTCCTGTTTAAAGTGAGTGGAATTTGAACAAGTGGTTGTTCCTCATGAATACATATTCTAATTTAATGATAACCTTTGTGGTTGTTACATGTTTAACCAGTCAGACAATATACAAGTTTATTTTAGTATGGAAACTATACCATAAAGTTTAACCCATTGCCTGAATTGATTTCTCCCTTTTGGAAATTAAATTTACCAGGTGCTTTGTACACTTTGGACTTGAAAATTAAGTGGTTTATTTATCTTTCAGTGCAATCTGCTTTCGATAATGTGCCCTTTTTTTTAAAGAAAATTTCAATTTTGAAAAATGTGTTTCAGATGTTGTATTAATATTACCTTTGCTTTTTTCATTGCCCTCAGGAAAACATGTGGTGTGTTGGCTGGCAAAAAAGTATTGCACAAAGTAAGGATGGACAGGAGATAATTCTTCTTGGAGGTAATTTTTGGAATTATAATTCACTTATGATTTAATCTATTTGTTATTATGGTTTTGATTTGTCCATTCTATTCTTAATTGCCTTTTATGTTAAATTAAGAACTTGTATATAATTTTAGCTGAGATGAAGACTCTGTTTCTGTTATATGATAGCTGTTCATGTTTGTACATTCCTTGTTCTTTGTAGTAAAATTTAATTATAGACATAACCTCATTGATGGTAATTCAGAATTTCTGATCATCTTGGAAACTAGTGTCATTGGATGACTGTCATTTATTTACATGAAATTGTTTCCTATTGCAGATTTGGTGCTGTCAAACAAGTTAGTTGTATATGATCTTGAAAACATGACCATTGGATGGACTGACCACAATTGTGAGTACCCTTTTATTTATATGCTAAGTTTCTTAAGGGTATACCAATGATATCAGCTAGGATTGTTTCTTCCAATATTTGCTAATAAGAATCATATTCCATCAATTTCAGGTCCTGCCTTTGATATGTTCTAGGACTATTTATTATATGATATCTGCATTCATCATGATTTTATAGTCTTTTACTGATAAATTTGTTGAACTGACATGTACTAGAAGATGACTTAAACATTGTGTTGTTGGTTGTGTAGGCTCTTCCAGCATCAAAGTGAAGGATGATGAAACTGGAAAGGTATATGCAGTGAGCGCACATGATCTTTCTTCAGCTTCCACCGTGATAATTGGAAGTGTGTTAACGCTCTTAATGATGCTTATTACAATGCTAAACTCTTAAATCAACAGTGTAAACGAGGGTGGTATTTATTTCAATTTGTTGTAACATAATTCCTTGATGGTAAGCTTCACTGGAATAAATTAACCATTTCTCGAGTACATAGAAAAAGAAGTGAGATAGGGGAGGGATTTCTGAGTTATTTTCAATTGTCTCCTTGTATAATTTTTTTTAAAGAGAAAGGCACAAAGTTCTAAAGGACACAATATCATTTTTGTGATGATATTGCATCATTGCTGCATAGGAAAATTGTTAAAAAATAGTTTATTGTAAACTGTTCTTCATGTAAGATCCACAATTTTTTGCTGAGTAAATCACACTGCTATTTGGACCTGCAAACATGAATCTGGTTTTCTTAATCAAATTTTGAAATGTAGTAATGGTCATTTGTTGTGATTGAAGAAGTGGACATCTAATTACACCTTGAATGCATGATTGAGTTCCATCTATCAGAAGGACATTTTTCAAACCTCATGAAATAGTTTCTGAACTGTAATTTTGTACTTCTGTTACCTTAAAGTCAACTGCATAAAAATTCCCCAGTAAACAATTCTTCCATCTAAAACTTTAAATTTTAACCATTTTACTTAAAATCACCATAAATGAAGTTGACTAAATTGTTCAGTCTCTTTCCTACTCAAAACTAATAAAATAAATAAATAAAACTCAAAATAAAACTTTTAATTCATTTTCTGTACTGGGATGCCTTCAACATTCACGTAGACGAATCTCATACAATTTCTATGAAGGAAAATGAGTTTTTAACAATTTTTTACAATACTTATGTAGTAATTCGTGATCAATCCATTTTAAATATACATAATAATAAAATAATAACATATAGTCTATTATAAAAAGTTGTTAAAAAAAGTTAATGCAACTCCACACTCTTGTAACCACGTTCCTACGAGTTAACCTCTAATATAATTTATATATCAACACGCGAACCACAACCATGGGAGGAACCTTTGATTTTATATTTATAGTAGGTAGGTATCTCTCACACTGTTATGGATGAAACTCTTATACAATTTCTATAAGAGAGTGCTTCTCATCAATTCATCTAAAAACAATTAATTAGAAGTTTAAAGTGTATTTCAATAATAATATTTATGTAGAATAGTTCAGAAGTTATTTTAGTATACCTTAAAAATTCTGGTTGGTTATGTTATACCTATTGTGCTAAACAAGAATAGTCCATATACCAATTACTGCTACAATTTTGGTAGATTTTCTCCACTTTATGTTAAAAGGTACAATATATCTGTTTCAAAACAAAGTATCACACACATCCTGGATATTTGTTAGCCTGTTTTGTTGCAGAATAATCAAATGGTCCTTTGAGGTTGTGGCACCAGAAGAACCTGCTAAAAGTTCCAACATAATATTGTCTGATTTTTATAGACACACTCACAAATAAGAGCAATACATATTTACTTGTAATTTTGACAAAACAACCTGATGACTGTATAAGCTGATAATCACACTTTATAATGATACACTAGTGGAGAACAAAGAGATACAAGTTCAGTTGGTATAAAGGAAGGATGTCTCTACAAAGTTGTCCTTAGAAACTGTACCACCAAATAAATAACTGCCAGGAATAGTGCAATCTGGTATGCATCTCGTTGAAAACTGTCATCCCTCTGGAAGAACTGAATAAAAGTAAAAGCAATGAACAACTCAGAAAGAAAATGACATGTGTACTAATCAGATTGAAAGGCCTTCATATAATCAGATTCTTGTTATAATGAATGCAATGGCATAAACTTAAGATTTGAACAATTTGATTGATTCATTATGAAGGTGTCTTTGGTTGAGTTTAAGAAAATGGATAATGAATTTGATCATATTTGGATAAACTTACCGACAAACACCTGAAAGAGAAGAAAATGAGATGGAATTTAATAAGTACTCATTATATACTTATTCAAACAACTTTTTAGTCTATTTTAATAGATTTAGAAAATGAAGTCAAAGTCACTTGTTCATTTAGGTACAAATAGTATAAACTCTGATCAAGCATTTAACCAATTTAAGTAAAATAGAAAAGCACCCAATATGAGAAAAGGTAGGACATTGAAGCCTGGCATTTAGAATTCATCTATAACAGAAAAAGAACTAACCTTGGTTGGATCTCCTGAAGGATCAGGATACATCTCCAAGTTCTCTTTTTTGGTTGAAATTTTACTACTCAAATTCTTAGCATTGTCTACCAAGTCTTTGACAGATTCAATAGCAGAGAAAAGAGCACGTGATGTCCAGAAAAATGTCTGAGCACTAGCAGATGAAGCTGATAAGTCCCAAAACTCTTCATGCTCAATGACTTGACCACTAATTTGGTTAAGAGTAAATTTGGAAGTGATTCTAAGTATTAAATCCTCTCCACCAATAACGGATTTTGGCTTCCCTCTTATTGTCCACTTGATACTCAAAACACTGGTTGACAGCATCACCATTTCCTGCACAGTCTGTCACCACATAAACATTTTAGAAACTCTAAGACTGACTTATTGTTCTTATATTTAGGAAAGGTTATTTGATTTCATTTACATAAACACCACATTAATTTTTGTTTCTAATCTGTTTTCTAGTATTACTAGGTGAAAAAAATTATTAGGATAAAATAACTTCAAATCAAGGCACTCACTTCTTTACATATTTTGCCACTTTGGAAGAGTCTATCTTAAAAAGAATGAAGACTGCAATAAGAAAAACTCAATATAATGTGGTTATTTTCTTTATTGATACTAGTAATATGTAGCCTAAGTGTTGTTCCAGCCAACCAACTTAAAAAAAACAAAGCATTTGTCAAACAAGGGAAGCTATAACATGAGAAGAACAACAGAATATCCCTGTTTCATGGATTAATTGCTGCTTTAGAAGAAGGATGCTAGAAATTGAGCTCACCACAGATGCGTTGTCTAGTGCACCAGTAGCCCATAGTGCTCTTTTATACTTCTCACGACCAGTAAAACTTCTGATAGGATCCTAAACACGATCACAGAATCATAGACATGACATAAAATTCAGTTAAGGAGGACGGTCCAAAGAAATATCAATTAAAAAGTAAATCATTCGATTTGTTTGTATAAAAAACCATAATAATATTACTCTAACAACATTGTATGCTACAGTTTTACATAAAATTATTGTGCCTAATGTACTAGTTAAACATTATCATTATTTGAATAACCCCAAAGTCCTTCAAACTTTCTGTTTCCCCTTACTATAATGTGACTCTTCATTGGCATAAACATTCAATCAAGAAAACAAACTGGTATCCCTTGTTCTGTCACAAAGGGGAACCACTGTTACCAGAAATGAAGCCTGTTGTTTTCTTGATGAAAACGTGGCACAGATCATATACAGAACATATGGTGTGCTAAGGAGAACCAAAGCAAGACCTTGTATGTGACAGAAACAGCAAAGGTTCCAAGTGCTCGATTTCCCTCCCTTTGTTCAAGTATATCTCGTGCAAGTTGTCTTGCAGTAGATTCTACCAAGGGGCTGCTGATGCACTCAAACTCATTGCAAAGCTCACCAAAGTCCATACCATCAACAATCTTATCAGCTTCTGAATATGATGATGCCTTGGTTCCAGTATCAGATGAAACTTCACTCCTATCAGCATCATTTGCAACTGCAAAAATCTTAAATAGTACATATCAACATATGCCACAACTAGCACAACACCAAAGTAGTATTAGTTCATACATATATATGCTAAGATTATTTTGATAAACTTTTTCTCAAACAAAAAGAGAAGGAAAAGATAAAATGTATCCAATAAAAATCATAAAAGAACCAATGAAACTATAATCAAGGACAATTCTCACTGTATACACGATCTGATCCATCAAAAAAACCCTTTTAATTCTACATGAACTATGAACTTTGGTTTGACATCTTTCACGATATTTTATATGATGAATGCATGCATGATCATTAATTAAACTTTGTAAAGTAGATGGGAAAGAAAAAGGTGTGTAACAAAAGCAATTGCATATGTTGAAGTGATTGAAAGGATGTGTGTAGGAGAAAGTGAAGAGAAGAAGAGAAACCTCGCAAGAAGAAAGAGTGGTGGTGGTGATGGTGGTGGAAGGTGGTGGAGGAGTGGAAAGAGGGTGTGGTTTTATTGGGGCGAGGGAATATTCCGGCGGCGGAAGAAAGAGAAGAAGAAAGAGCGGCAGTGAGAGCCATGTCTCCCCATTCCGTGGCGGAAGGTGAGTTGTTTTGGATTACAAACCAGATATGGAGAGAACAAGAGCCTCTTCTTTTTTTCTCACTATTTTTTACACTTAACTTCTGGATAAGGTGGGGCCTTTCTTTATCAAATGCCATGCAAATGCATGCAATATTAGAAAGAAATTTTGTTTTGGAAAATGATATTTTAACACCATTTTTTGACACTATTTTGACACTGCACACGTGTCAAGATGTGATTGGACGATTTCAAATTAAATAACAAACTTTGTTTTTTTTCTTCCAAACATACCCCTGTCTCAATTTTTTTAATTTGAAATCGTCCAATCACATCTTGACACGTGTGCAGTGTCAAAATAGTGTCAAAAAATGGTGTTAAAATATCATTTTCCAAAACGGAAAATGATATTTTAACACTATTTTTTGACACCATTTTGACACTGCACACGTGTTAAAATGTGGTTGGACGATTTCAAATTAAAAAAGTTGAGACAGGGGTATATTTGGAAGAGAAAAACCAAAGTTTGTTTTTCTAATTTCAAATCGTCCAATCACATTTTGACACGTGTGTAGTGTCAAAATAATGTCAAAAAATAGTGTTAAAATATCATTTTTCTTTTAAGAACTATTTTTTTACAATTATATATATAATGATTTATGCGTTTCAAATATTTTTTTAAATATAAATTTAAATAAATTAATAAAATAATGACACAGTCAAAAAGTTGTTAATAAAAATCATGTGTTATTTCATATAAATTAAATAATTATTTTAATTTTTTAATTTTTAATTTGAATATATATGTAAAAATAAGATTTTATTGCAATTATAATACTTTTAAAATAGTTAAAAATTAATAATTTGAATATACTTTGTTTCTTTATGAACTACGTTTTTGCTACATGCCAAAGAATTGATCCCAAACTTCATTATATATATAGAAGTTAAAAATTGGAAGAAAGAGATGGGATGAAGGGAGGGGTGTGGTTAGCAGATAGTTTGAAACATAATGAGAAAGGGGAGTGTAAATAGTACTAGCTTCTTAACACTTTATTTTTGTCTGGACAAAAATTACAAATGAAGAAAAGCAGTTTATTCCTACATCTTATTCTTCTTGATCCCATTGTTTTAGATTATATTTTCCAGAACGTACTAAATTAATTTTGGAAATATATTTGTTTGAGTATTATAAAATTTGAGTTTTTTTAAATTTGTTTGAGTATTCAATTTTAAAAGGTTTGAGTATTATGAAATTTGTTTTTTTAAACAATTTAAACAATCAAATAATATTTAAAAATCCAGCTGAAAATTTAGTTACTTTGATAAAAAAAAAATGACTGGTTTTTTATACACAATCGTCACATTGAAAGTAAGAATTGGACAAATAAGATACCAAATTCTGATATGGAAACAAAGACAGAATATTTCGGCGGTAAATACTATGCGTAATGTGCTATGTTGGAAAAAACTACCAGTTGTTCCATGTAAAAAAAAAAAAAAAAACTAAAGAGGTTTTAAATTTTTAATTTTAAAGTGGGAAACGTGTTTCAATGGTCAAAAGTCAAATATTACATTTGAAATTAAGAGTAATTTAAGGTACATTTATAATTCTTTATCTATTGATATATCTTTTCAAGACAAAGACAAAGTATATAAGCTCCAAAATAAAAAATTTGTTAAATGATAGATCAAAATCACATTATTAATTGAATTAATAACATTATTAGTTGTTGTTATATTTAAGTTTTTACATGTTTTCATCTCTATATTTTTTTTATTTAATTGAATTTTTAATTAAAAAAAACTGAATTAAGTTTTTATATTTTTTAATAAAAAAACTTAATTGAGTTTTTAATTTTATTAGAAAACTCGACGTAAATCTTTTCATTAAATTAGTGTTAATGTTTTTATTTTAAAAGTGTTACCTATCAAAACCTAAACATATAAATCAAATTATTAATTAAATTTTAATCTTTTTCCATCTGAATGTTTAGAATTTGCCTTACTTAAAATTCCAAAAGCATAAAGTGTTGTTACCTGGAAAACAAAATCTAGGAAGCATCAACAAAATTCTCAACTTCTGCATTCAGATTCAGACTATGGAATTTTATTTTCTTTTTCTTTTTCTTTTTCTGCCTCTAATTCTTTTCAAAATGTCTGTTTCATTTAAGAAAGAATAAGTTAGTAAGACATATTCATATTCGAGTTGACCGTTCCAATATATATAATCTTTATATGATACTTTATTTGTGACTATTTTACAACTAATACTAGCAGATATTTAAAAAAAATAATATTTTATTAAATTTTACAATAAAATTATAAAATATGAAATAAATTTAATTAAATTAAATATAAATGTAAATTTAGCTTTAATTAAATTTAACCTAATAAAATATAAATTATTTCTAGTTTTAATTAAAATTAACTTAATAAAATATAAATTAATCTTTATATTAGAACTATCAAAACAGGTAATCCGACTCGATTCATCATGGGTTCATCACTTAGTGAGCCAATCCAACCCGGCTCGACCCACTACGGGTTGGTGGGTAAAAAGATTGGCTCACTAGCCCATTTAATTACAACTTTTTTTAAATAAAAAAAACACAAACTTTCTATACTCAAATTTAAACAAATTTCACTCCCAATAAATGATGTTAAACTGAAGACAATTCAAAATAATAATAAAAAGTACAATATAATCCAAATGTCATCCAAAAATAAACACAAAAAACATACAAATAAATTTCTTATATGCCATAAGTTTCATAAATAAAATAATAAATTAAAAAATAAAATTAGGTAGGTGAGTTGGCGGACCAAATCGGCCGACCACAGATTCAACCCGCATGAGCCGGGTTTAAATAAACCGGATTTAAATTTGACCCGCATAAAAGATATTTAATTTTTTAAAACCCAACTCGACCCAAACCTATTTTTACTTTATATATAATAAATATTCACGATATGAATAATATAATATCTTACCTATTTATAAATAAATATTAAAATACTTTTTATTTATTAGTTAATGATATAATAAATGATATAATAAATATTTGTGAATAATAATTAATGGTGACAGATTTTATTCACGATACATGATAATTTTATCCACGTATATAAAAAATTGCTTGTCCCTGTTCATGACAAAAAAACAATTCAATTTAAAAAAATCAATAAATTGGTTAGCATCTTCTTAAACTTGAAGATAATAATATAACCTCTATCACATTTATTATGAGATATAATTTATATAGACATTTAAAATTTACTCTAATTAAAAATATTATAATTGAAACTCATTAAACAAGAAACAAATAAAAAATTATAACTTTGATAGACCTAATATTTTCCATGTATTATTGGGCAATGGCTATTTTAGTAGGTTGGTTCGTAGATATATATTTGTTATAATAGTTGAAAATTGATTGAAAGATTAACCAATTCATAGCGAGTTTAGCAATAAGTCTAAATATCTCAATTACGAATTATTAGTATGCTTGCATACTTAAAAATAAAAGATTTATTTTTTTTACTTTCTTTTCACAATATGTTTTCAAATTTTTTTTTTTCACATGTGAACCATCTATAAGAACAAACTAGAAAAAGTAATCCGAAATTCTTATGCAAATAAATTAGACACAAAATAATAACAACACGTCTTCTGTGAAAAATTCCTAATAGTTTTTGTTGGAAATACAAAATTAGATTGAATGAAAATATTTTTATAGAAAGAAAAGAATGAAACATGGTTTATATAAATTCTTGTATATTAATTTATCTAAAATATATATTTTATTAAAAGTTTTCAACGGAAATAAAGCATTCAAGTAGTCAATGGTATATATGCACCAAAACTAAAGCACAAAAAAGTAGGTTGTCTCATTGCCTACCCATCTTTTCCTCTTTAGCCTAAGCCACTCACTAGGCGTGGAAATTTATGCCACGCTTTCCACAATAATATTTATAGAGAAAAAAATCTTTTTAACAAACATTTTTTTAACAACTTTTTGATAAAACTGTTTATGATTGGTCTATTTTAAATATTTTTTAAACATAAATTTAAATAGACCAATAAAATGATGACATGTGTCCTGTTGTCAAAAAAGTTGTCAAAAAGTGTTGTCAAAATATCATCATTCTATTTATATTTCAAAATGAAAAAAAGGTATAACCTTTTTAAATAGTGTAATAAATAAAATGAATGTTAGTAATTGGGAGGAAAATGAGAGAAATATTGAAAGAAAGAAAAAATACATTATTACATTTGTTTTTGTTTCGTAATACTATAATGTTATCGTACATATCCATCTTCTCTCACACAATGAAGAAATATAAGAATTAAAAGTGAATTTTAAGATTAATTCAATCTACAAAATCGATTTGTAAAATAAGATTTGTACCTATTTATATACTATGAAATAATCTTATTTCTAGTTAACGTGAGACTTCTAACAATTTCAACTCATTAAGTTAAAGAAAATATAGATGAAACCTTTCAAAATAGGTTCCGACCAAGTTTCTTGTGCATTTTCTTCTCCACTTCTTCGTGCAAAAGAAAAAAATGAGTTTCCAAATTTTTAATGTGTTTTGAACATTACCAACGACTCTTAATCACTGGTAATAACACAAACAATTTAAATAAATATTTTTAATCGAAGACGTATATTTTTATGGATAATCTAATCATCAAAACTAGCTGATAAATTATCAATAATATATTATTACTGACAAATTATGATTCATTGATAAATATCCATCAATAATTTTATAATATAATTTTTTTTGTAGTATTTATAAAATTAATTTGTAAAATGAATTTTATTTTCATTTCTATTCGATATAAAATATCTGGACAAACATATTTGATTGTTGAAAGTGTTGTGTAACACTGTGGAGCCTAGAAATAAATTTGAAGGAGTGTGTGAATAAGACTGTGTGACAGTGAAAGAACAAGTGGTGTTGAATGTGTGTCGATACAAAGTTGAAGTAACTTATTTAACAATTTTTTAACAATAGATTATGTATTATTATTTTATTAGTTTGTATATTTTAAAAGAACCATAAATTATTACACGGTTGTAAAAAAATTGTTAAAAAAATATTTTTTTAAATTAATTAACACTTATATGCATTGGAAGGTGAGACCTTACATTCAAATACGCCCTTAGCAATTTTATAATGAAGTAGCAAAGCAACTGCATGAACCACCCCAACTGAAGTTCAGTCATACATAGAGATTCACAAAAAAAGTAAACTGTGAAAAGGAAACCACGTTTGTCCATTGTTTGAATTAATGAAAGGTGGAGAAAGGAAGGGGCCACAAACGCATAATTCACACAAATCAACGCCATCATCAATCTCCACTAACTACTACATTTGTGTCCTTTGTCAATGCCACTTATTTTCCAGTTATAAAGTCTTCTTCGCTTCACAAATCGTACTAAAACCTTAGAAGTGGATTTTAAATCTAACTCAATTTCATAAAATCAGTTTGTAAAATAAAATTTACATTCATTTAGATACTATGAATTAGTCTTATCTTTAGTCGATGTAGGATCCCAAACAAAAAAAATTCAATATTAATTAAATTTGATATATTATGATGTATTAAATTTATATATTACTAATTAATCAGAAACACATCATAATCTTTCTTTAAATTTTTTAAACTTTTTTTGTTTCATCTTTATTATAACAATAAAACTTATTGTTGTCTTGACACAAATATTCTAAATAAAAAAACAATCATCTTAAATAACAACTTGAATAAAAAGTATATACTATTTTTAACTAAAACATAAAAATAATAATTTTAAAAGAATATATTTTCTCTTATAAGATTTTTTTTTTTCAATCTAATATAAGAGTTATATATATTCATATTTAAATCTTCAATAAAATCTTGTTAATATTGCATTAGAAAGCAATAGTCCAAGGATGAGAAGGATGAAGGATGAAGACAAAAGTGCAAGAATGCTAGCCAGAATGGCATAATTGATTGATAGAAAGAAGCTGTGAGATGAAAATGTGTTCCATTATTCCACAAAGGAAGCAACATCAAACTAAGTACTTCTTATGCTGATGCTATTATTAATTACAGCAAAGACCATCCTAATGATTTGTCTTTGTTTAATTAAGGTTGATTCTTGTGATTGCTTTTCCAAATAGGACTTTGCCATTTTTCTATCAAAAATTTGTTTTGTTTTGGCTCCTTAATTTTCTCACCCTCTATGTTTCTTTAATCAATGCCGGCAATGACATTCACAAGTTTCTTTCAAGTGATCCATGTTACTAAAAACAACCAAAACGTTTCATCTTCACCAACATATAATATCTCATCCTTTTGCTCTTTTTTAATCACAACTTTTTGGTGGAACGCCTGCTATCTAATTAGAACTACTTCACCAATTCTTCAACTTATCACCATTTTTCTTTTAAACAAGGATTGTCCACCAAACCATAAAGTCACATTAGCAAATTTTCAAAATTACATCACCCTAAAATATAACTGAAGAGAAATATAACTATGACAAATTAATAAAAAGTCTACACATATGAAAAAATAATAAAAAATTATCTCATTGATATTACATATAATATTGAAAGTCTCACATCGACTAGAGATAATAAAAAATAATCTCATTGATATTACATATAATATTGAAAGTCTCACATCGACTAGAGATAAGACCAATTCATAGTATATTACATAGTATCAGAGTCATCCTTAAAAGTCTATCCTAATGATATTTATTAATTATTTGTTGGACATATTATTCCATCCACTATGCTTAAAATCCCCTTCTCTCATTAACATAAACAAGAAATCAACTTTATATATATCTACAGAAAATTAGTCCTCTTAATAAGATTGATAGAAGAATCCTATATTTAACATTATAGCCTAGAAATAATTCTGATTTAAATGATTCTAAAACAACTCTAATTAATATTAGTTAAAAAAAAATGACTCACATCAACTAAAAACACTGACTAACATTAGTTGGAAATAACTTTCTTCTAATTTGGTCAAGCTAACAATGTGTCAATTTTAGACAAGGTGACACAAAGAAGATATACATTGATTTTAGAATTTTAAAAAAATTTCAAATTTCTACTTGAAAAAATAATCTAATTTTAAATAATTCAATTATTCAATAGAATTTTATACTTGCATTTTTTTCAATTCCTTACTAAAAATAACATTATAAATTATTTCCAATTTTTTTTTATAAAAATGTTATCCTCCTATGTTAAATACTTAAAGAAACAATAAAAAATAAAGTAATTGAAGACTCTCTTTCCAATATAACTCACTCACCCCTCTCTTATAACTTTAACATAAATAGAATACAGATGAGAATAGATTGGATCATATATGAATAATATTTATTTGTTTCAACAAAAAAAAAAATCATTCATTATTTATTGGATACTTATTTAAAAAATATTTACAGATATGTATACATATCTATATATATTTAAAAAAAAATATATTTTATAAATTTTTAAAATAAAATTACAAAAATAAATATAAAATAAAATATAAATTAAATTAAATAAAAATTAATTTTAATTAAATTTAACATAATAAAATATAAATTAATTTTAATTTAATGTAACTTAATATAATTTTAACTTTTTGCTAATAATATTAAAATACTGTTCATAAACTAATATTAAAATATTATTTATTCATTATCTACAAATAATAAATATCTACTTATACAAAGAATCCATATCACATGTTTTTATTAGCAAAATTACATAGTACAAATATTTTTTCCTTCCAAAATCAGGTAAAACTATTTCTCATTAAACATTTTTTCACACTCCTACCATAAAACCCTACTAGGAAAGTTTTTTTTTCTTTTTTTTTATCGTTAAGAAATACTTTTTTATTTATCAAGACATTGGCATATTTTGTTTTTCCATGACTCATTTTCTTATGCACAATGCTCACGTCGAAACCAATGCTTCACAATGTAGACTCATTTAATATCAATATAATATATGAAAGGATAATAATAAAGACAATAAACTTTATTAGTTACACACAAACTTATATTAAATTATTTTATCCTATATTTTTAAACAAGTGGATAATTATAACTAGTGTTTATAATAATAAGAATAAAAAACACAGATGGAAGGAATAGAAAATTTTTCTGTAACCAATCCTTGAATATATCTCACCATTATAATATAATAAGCAAAACAAAATAAAAAATCAGTTATAGTAATATATTAATTATGTTATCAAATTCTATTATATTACGCACCATTCGTCACGAAAGGGTTTCGTTTCGCCCTCAGGTATTTAAATCACATATTCGTAAGAAAAAAACATCTTATAATAATCGGACACCATTTTTTAATCCTTTGTTGACTTGAATTAGCAACCACAAAATGAAGAATTTCTTCTCCGAAAGAAAAAAAAGAAGAATTTATTTCATTCAATAGTTTCTTTACGTGTAATAAAATAATAGTATTTATTTAAAGGATAATGATATTTTAATAATTTTTTTACATTATTTTATTGATTTGTTTGAATTTATTTTAAAAAATTATTTGAAACGAATCACTGTACATCTGCGTTTTAAAAAAAAAAAAGTTGTTAAAGAGACTTTTTCCTTATTTATACCTTAACTTTTAAGAGATTAATATAAATGTTTTATTTAGTAACATAGCTGTTTATTTTGAGAAAGATGATATTTTAACACCATTTTTTGACATCATTTTGATACTACACACGTGTCAAAATGTGGTTGGACGATTTCAAATTAAAAAAACAAACTTTGATTTTTCTCTTCCAAATATACCTCTGTCTCAACTTTTTTAATTTGAAATCGTCCAATCACATTTTGACACGTGTGCAGTGTCACAATGGTGTCAAAAAAATGATCTTAAAATATCATTTTCCTTTATTTTGTTCGTGTCAAGTCAGAAGCATCTCTTATCTGTTTATTATGTAAGTATTGTCCGGTTTTCCCTCCGTGATTTCTGTGGGGAGACTTACTATACTAAGTTACTATTTCCAATTCTTCGTTTCATAATTTATTCTAGGATTTTCTTTTGTTTCCTTTTGTCGAAATTCCACGTTCTACAATTATAACCATGCAGAAAATTGTTGAAACCAAAAATAATGGTCCAAGTTTAGTCTCAATTTCTTCCAGCATGTAACTGTGACATGATCTTATGGTGTATTTGTACGAGAATGTATAAAACTGAAGTACGAAGTTTGTGTTATAAATATGATGGCAGCAGCAGAAACAGAAACAGAAACAAAACAGAGGAAATTGTTAGAGAAATAAACACACGTGGTGACTCTGACTCGCCCATGCTCCAGTTTTCTTCTTAACTTTCTTACATTTCTGTGGTATAAATTCCAAAAACACATTTTTTAATCGAATAATGCTTTCTTCTCCCACCTTCACTGTTACACTACAGCTTAATCACTGATTCCTTTCTTTCCTTTTTTCAATACCTTTCATTTCACACACACACAACACTCCTATGTATATAAACACTCATCATGATTTCCTCATTGCTTCATTCCTTCAGATTGTTTTCTTCTCAACACACTTTGAGAGACCCATTGGGTGAGGAATTCACACAAACACCCACCAGACTTCAATGCTTATGGAAAATCAAAACTTGCTATCACTCTTCATCTTCCTCTTCTTGGGTCATTGGATCCATGTTCAAGCTGCTCCTCCTCACTCTCTCGTCACACAGCTCCCTGGCTTCTACTCCCGTTTCCCATCCAACCACTATTCAGGGTACGTCATTTGCGTTCATATTTCAAGCTTTTGTTGTCTGTAATTAATTTTGTTGGAAAAATGAGTGAGAGAATTTGGTGTGGATTCAGATATATAAGTATTGATGGAGATTATAAGAGTGGGAAGAACCTGTTCTACTACTTCGTGAGTTCAGAAAGAAGTGCAGAGAAGGACCCAGTGGTGCTATGGCTGAATGGTGGACCTGGGTGTTCAAGCTTCGATGGCTTCGTTTATGAGCATGGTATGTTAATCATTGTACCCTTTTTTTATTATTCCTGGGGAACAATAATCATGCTACTTTATTTTCATGTCTCATCGTATTTAATCTCCAACTGTTTCGGTATGGACAGGGGTCTACGTTAATTAATTCTGCCTCATTAACCTCCTCGTCATGTTCCATCTACTCTAGGAACATTTTCAAATTTCAAACCTTTTCTCACTTTTTTTTTTTTTTCTTTTTGTCTGGTTGGAAGTTGCCGTTTCTTTATCAAATTGGGGACCAAGATTTAATAAATATGACGCGTTTTTGTATTAATTTCGCACCCCAACTGTTCGAACACTTGCACAAAAGGGTAAAACGTTAGATATTTTTGTTTCATGGGAGGTGTTTTTTCCTCACCTTGAATCATTACTATTATATTATAATTACTATTACTTTTTCTGTTGATTATGTGTGTGATTGTGAAATGTGGGTGCATGCAGGACCATTCAACTTTGAGGCTGCAAAATCAAAAGAGAATCTACCCACTTTGCATATCAATCCATACAGCTGGTCAAAGGTTGGTTTGGTTAACAACGTCACTCTGCAAATCAATAATGCTGCTATATTAGTTTCCATCTATTAGAACAATTTAGAGAGTTAAAAAATAAAATAATTAATATCTTTTTATAGTAACCATGTTTATCCATCTTAATCAATTTCAGGTTTCTAACATTATATATTTGGATTCTCCTGCTGGTGTTGGACTCTCTTATTCCAAGAACACAAGCAAATATGCTACTGGGGACCTGCAAACTGCGTCTGATACCCATCTTTTTCTCTTAAAGGTACATCCAACATAAAAGACATTGCCATTTGAAACAGAACGAACATTAACATTGGAACGTGTACAAATTATTAGGAGAGATTACAACACAGTTAGTATATCACGACACGCCAATCTTTATTAATTCTAAGTTTGCACGCCACAATAATACACGAAAAGCATCGTGCATAATTGCCAATAGCAAGGATAATTAATGATATTATTTTGTTTTGGATCTCTTCTTCTATTGGCAGTGGTTCCAGCAATTCCCAGAATTTCAGGCTAATCCATTTTATATTGCTGGAGAGTCTTACGCTGGAGTTTATGTGCCTACTCTGGCTTTTGAAGTTGCTAAAGGTAACAATGCTAAAGTCCAAATCTACAGTAAACAATACAATGCATTGTTTCATGAATTTATATAGTTTTAATTAAATTTTAAACTCTTGTTGTCTGTGAGGGCATATAGTATAAACAAATTTGCATACTCAGAATGTACTATACACTAAATTTTTAATTCCAACTTGCTATGTACATATATTTTTACATGATCGGTGATTTATGAGTTTAAATTATTTGTGTATACATGCCAGGAATCCAGAGTGGTACAAAGCCCGTGATCAATTTTAAGGTACATACTTTTTTAGGTATAATAAAATATTTTATGAGATGGCTTTATATTGGAAATTTCCCTGATTAAGAACGAGATCAATTTCTTATATATGAAAATAATAAAGGGATTATATATGAAAATTACTTTTATAGTTTGACGTAGAAAACAAGAAAACCTTAAATTACGTGAGTTTTTTATTTTTGTGTGTAGGGTTACATAGTTGGAAATGGTGTCACGGACGAAAGATTTGATGGCAATGCTCTCATCCCATTTGTGCATGGGATGGGTCTCATATCAGACAGTATCTACGAGGTGCTGAATAAATAATAATTTCTCGTACAACTTAATTTATTTACTATCTAATTTCTTTTATACAAGGTGTACCATACTTTCCAAGTTAATATCACAGGAATTATGCAGCATTGTGGTTTTTCATAATAAGTATATATAATTATTATATACACTTTGGCTATCACGTTTTGATGTTTTCCATTGATGTTATGTCCTGTTATAGAGTTTTGCATGTTCGTGATGTTATTATCAGCCTCTTTCAGCAATTATATGAAAACCAGAAAATGACCGATTTGTCTTCATTGCTTATCTCATGCTTTCAGAAAAATTCCTTAGATCACTGTCTAAAAAGTAAGATTTTAGGCATAATCACACGACATTTATGTACACAAAGTAAATCTCAGACATCACGAAAATTATATGCTAGACTTTTATCTTATCTGAACAACAGTAGAATTTTAACAACACAAACATACGTATTCTGTTACTTTTCATTTATGGAATTCAATTATGTGCAGGATTTACAAGCTACATGCAAAGGAAACTACTACGATGCTTACTCTTTGGACGAAAATGATCCGTGTTATAAAAGCATTGTAAAAGTTGATAGGGTGAGACATTCATATAGAAAGAGCATCCACGGTTTTCTTTTTTTCTTCAGCTCATTATGAACAATAGCAACTAATTAAGATTACTGTCTAGTACAAGATCATGAGTGCTATATATATATATATATTAATGTTCTCAGGCCATTGATGGGCTTAACGTGTACAATATACTCGAGCCATGCTACCACTTCCCTGACACAACCAAAGAAAATGGAAGCTTACCAACAAGTTTCAAGCAATTAGGAGTTACTGAGAAGCCTCTTCCAGTGAGGAAGAGAATGTTTGGAAGAGCATGGCCTTTTCGAGCACCAGTCAAACCTGGTCTTGTCACATTATGGCCTGAATTGGCTGAAAAGACTCAAACGAGGCATGTCGCTTGTGTTGTAAGTTTTCAATCATGTCTTACAAATCATTTTGTATTCACAGATTAAAAATTTAAATACGTGGTGTCGTAGAGATTGATTAGAAGCATGTGTTTGTGGTCCCAAACAATCTAGTAGTTTCTCGAAAACAAGGCAATGACATGACAGACTTGCCATATACATAGGTAACATGTTATAGCTGAGATAAAATGATAAAATGAATTGTTTTTTTTTCTCTGGCAAAGAGCAGAATGATGAAGTAGCAAGCGCATGGCTGAACAACGATGCTGTCAGAAAAGCCATTCATGCTGAATCGGTAAACTATGCTTATTTTAACAGTTATTAAAGTATAATCACGAATGAGGATTAATTAATTAATTAATTGATTAGTTTTGATACACATGAACAGGAAAGTGTGGCAGGTGCATGGGAATTATGTACAGATAGGATAGAGTACGATCACAATGCTGGAAGCATGATTCCCTACCACAAGAACCTAACCAAGATGGGCTACAAGGCACTTATTTTCAGGTATATCATCACCCTTCAATTTCACCATAATTTTCTAGTGTTGGAACTTGGTTAATTATTAATTATTCTGTGAAATTCTTGATCAATTAATTAACCTCCTCCACTGTTTCATGTATGTATGTATGTATGATCATGGTTCATGGCAGTGGTGATCATGACATGTGTGTACCATTTACTGGAAGTGAGGCTTGGACTCGATCTCTGGGATATAAGATCGTGGATGAATGGAGGCCATGGAACTCAAACGACCAAGTTGCTGGGTATGAATTTATATGAATAGTATAAATGAACGTATAATTAATTAACATAAACTATGTTCAATTATTTGAAATGGAATTACACAGGTACTTGCAAGAATACGAAAACAATCTGACATTCTTAACAATCAAGGTAAGTCAAGTTGCAGAAACAGTTAAATGAAAACTGTTACTGGTTTTACTATAGAAAGTCTCTTAGACATGGGTTTGGTGCAGGGAGCTGGGCACACCGTGCCGGAATATAAACCACGGGAAGCATTGGAATTCTTCAGCCATTGGTTGGAAGGAAAGACAATATAAGTAAATGCATGCATTGATGTTATGTGGGGGGTAAAAATAAGCACACTGTGTTAATTCTAGTTTTACCTAAGTTTGTGATTAATATATACATCACTTACATTACATTTACATGTGCAATGGATTAATTATTATTTAAGTGTACTTTGTTAATTTCATACATCAATCCTTTCGAAGAGAGGATATTGATGGAACAAATTTGTAATCTCATCAACTTTTCTCTTTTTTGTAATTGTCATTCTATACCATCTTCTTTTAAAATCATAATATTTTAACAATATTTTTTAATAATAGATTATGTATTATTATTTTATTAGTTTATATATTTAAAATGGATCAATTATTATAAAAAATTGTTAAAAAAAATTATTAGAGATATATTTTCCTTTAAAATAATATGTTCAATGATTAAAGTTATTTTTAATTTCAATTGATATCTCAAAATTATTATATTGGTCCCCATTCTTGTTGAGAGAGAAGAAAACCATCACAAAATAAAATTTTCTCTCCTCTTTTCTTTTCTTGATAATTGGTATTTAATACATATGAGATATAAGCTAATTCATTGTCTAGCACCTTCTCTGCTCAATCATAAAATGTTTGGCAATGTCGACAACTTGTTGGTGAAAGATATTAATATGGCATTAATAATGCAAATATTTATCACTTTAAACTTTTTAATGTTAATGGTGATTTTAAAAAAATTATAGAATACATTCAAGATCTTTCATCAATTATTATTATATATTAAATTTATATAAACATTTATTCTAATTAATCTTATATTATTAATGTTTTAACATTTATTCATAAAATTTTTTTTATGTTTATATATATGGTTAATTAGGAGGAAATATCACATTAGATTTCTTAATTTATGTTCATATATTAAAAGATTAAAAGATGAAACATGATTTAATACTTTTATCGTAAAGTTATAAAAAGGGTCTAAGAATTCAACTTGGGAGTTTTAATGTCTCCAATGTTTTCGGTTGAAACTCCAATTTTTCTTAAAATACTTATTAAATTCAACCATTTAGAAATCTGATTGGATTCGTATAGGATTTTAAAATTTGATTGAATGAAATTCGATAAAAACTCATCAGATTTGAAATTTAATAAAATTTTAGTAAAATTTTAAAATTTGTTAGATATTATTTTTATTTGGATTTCAAAATCTATTTAGTTCGAAATCAATAAAAATTCAATTAAATTTCAAATTTTATTAAATTTTCACTAAATTTTAAAATTTATTTTGATCTTCATCAAATTTCTAAATTTGAAAAAACCTGAAAATTTCAAAACATGTTTTCATGTATTTACTCCCACGACCAATCTCACAAGAATCACCACCAACATCACCTCTCTCCTAAGGAACTTCTACAAGAACAACACAATCTACATTAGAAGTGCAAAGTATATAAAAAGAAATGAGAGCATAAAATAATGCAGTAAGTATTTACAAACCTATATTTTGGATAACTTAAAAGTGATAGTGAAATCATGGATATCATATCATTCAAAGTAAGAATTACAATGACAAGTTTTGAAAAAAAGAAAAGGTTTCTCTATTTAAATTCGACTAATATTATTTATATTATAAAAAGATGTAAGATTTTTAAACACCAACATTATTATACTAAATTTTCTTTTAAAACTTTAAAAATTTTGAATTTGGTCATCTCGTCATATGTATAATTGCAGCTTATAAGATTAGTTTCTTATAATGATTGTTTGATTCTTATTTGTGTTAGTATGATGAGTAAATTTTTTATTATTATGTGTTGATATGATTAAATATGTTTTATAAAAAAATTATAGTAAAAGACTCATATTTTTCAGAGTTATTTGTCTTTGCTATTAAAAATTAATTTAGCACATTTAAAGTGAAAGCCATGTTTGTTTGTGATCCTAAATAAAAGGAACTCATAAAAATTATATGATGGACTGAAATACTTATAGGTTTTATTTGCTTTTTCCCTAACCAAAATTAAAGTTTTATCTCAATAATTTGTATGGAAAAAAATGTACACTTATAAATTTGGACAATAAAAAAATGAAAGTATGATCTGCATCTCTATATGATTAGTTTGATTTTTATTTTAGTATAAATTTAATAAAATGAAATGATGTATTTCTTTTGGAAGATAATTGCGATTGTACAAATTCGTTTTTATTATTATTCAAATTCTTAGTATTGTAATTGAGATTGCAACACAATAATTACAAATTCAATAATTAGAAAACTTATACTCACACTCAAATTATTTTTAACAATTTATAAATTTAGTTCATTTAATTCATGAATATATATGATACCAAGCATCAGAAATAAGATTCTGACTTTTTTTAGCTAGAAGATAAGCAATCTGAATCTTATGCTTGAAATTTATGAAACTAAACTTGAAAAAAAAATCATTATCTGATAAAGTAGATCAGAGGAGCAGAAGAAAAGACCTTAAGTATGAATAATTGAATAAAAATTAAATGAGAGACAATTTTGCAGTGAAAGAGATGACACAGAACACTCCTAATAATAGCAAACACGAGTTTCTCCTGTCCACACCACACCACATTAATTTCCATCCCTAAAAGAGAGACGTAAAAAGCTTAAAAATTTTTGGCCACTGCATTTCATTTATGAACCTTATCCAATTTCTTTATCAATCACTCACCAACTACTTCAACAATAATTAACACTCACTCATCAACCATGCCACTTCCACCACGTAGCTCACTAATTTCAACCATACCAGTGTGTTCTTGTATAATCATATTAGACCCACTTGTCTAATTCTTCAAAAGATTTCATCTTTAGTTTACCAGAATCATGAAATTGATTTTCATTGAACTATTTCAAAAACTGATAAAATTAGAAAGCATGGATGAAAGAAAAAGACTGCATAATGCAGATAAGGCCTTTGATAGAAAAAAAAAATATATATGGTAAGAAGAGTTTGATTTTACAAAATTTTCAAGCACAGGAGAGGAAGGGCAGATTTCCAGACACACTAAAACAGCCCGGCCATCTTCTCTAGTCCAAACATATGACTCAGAACACCAATTGGTGAAAGGAACATGAATACTTCAACAGAAAAGAAATTGAGCAAAAGAACAAAAAAGGAAAAGGGTGTGTATGTATCTATATCATGATGATGGAAAACAGAACAAAAACAAAATAAAATAAAGGAATATAAAGTAAAAGACCATCTCATCTCATCTCAACTCATCTCAACGATCCTTGCTTGAACCATTTTCTTTCAATTTTGTTTTCTCATCCCCTTGTCTTCTTTGTCAGGTTCAAACCTTGGCAGGTTTAGCAATGTGTTCACACGAGACACTCCTTCAAGAGCAGACCATTCTATTTCTGACTCAGGATCTATTTCCTCTTCCCTAGTCTCTTTCTCCTCCTCATTCTTGTTGGTGTCATCACCTTCATCGCTCTCCCTGCATGTTCCTGACCTTGCCAGACCGGTCCTGTCACCATTGTGGCCATTGTGGACTTGGACAGCCGAACCAGGTTGCTCCTTGGACTTGGCAATGGAAGCACTGCATACTTTGTGTGAGGCAGGGTCCAAAAAGAGGCAAACCACAGCACAGTCATCCACTTTGGAGGTTGGATACTTGTACCTCCAAGCGCGAACTGCTGACTCAACCAGCGCTCGAGCGGCCGAGGCACGCCTTGATGTGGCTGCCACTATGTCCACTACTTCTTTGTTTGAGAGAACATCCCAAATCTGCCATCAACAAAACAACAAACATGAGATGAATGTGAAAAGGCCAAGTAAAATGGAAATCTTGATTGGCAATGCCAGTTAGGTCGTCTACCCCATCTGTTGCTAAGACAATGAACTCGTCTTTCTCGGTGAGTCTTCTGTATGACATCTCTGGAACAGATATCAGGCCAAAATCTTTAAGACAAAAATCACCAAATGCCCTGGCCATGGCAAGGCCTGGCGAGTCATTGTTCGGCAACCAGACACGAGCAACTTCCGGTTCATCCTGAAGAGCAAAAACGCGGCCTTTACATTTGCGAATTCTCTCTTCTTCAGCTGTAAGTGAGAAATATAAACTGGGTCAGACATATGAACAATGTGTACATATATGACACGGCATGAAAATAGCATCGGAGAGCTGTCAACTTTATACAAAGTGATCAACAGGGTAAAGCAATATCTATTTAAAAATTAAGACCAAGAATGGGTTGTTTCAGCAGAACTTCAATTTGAGATGAGCCATGACATACAGACAATACCTAACACAACGAATGTAAAATTTTGTCCATTTACATGGCCAAATTGGTGTTAGTGTCTCTACCAGTGCAGGCGTCCCTTTTATCGCTCATTTCAATCTTATTGTGTAAATGTGTAGATTAGCTTACTCAGAATCGTGTATTCCAGAGATTTCAAACAAATTTTGTATGTGGACTCCTATTTCTTATCTACTAATATTCCAAATGTATCAAAAATCTTATACTGTTAGCATACTGCATGGACCATGCATGATATCCAGCAATTGCATAAATTTACAAGGAATCAACTGATCAAGACCATTCCAATAATGACAAGTAAAAGTGAAATTGGGGACAGGGGGAGAACTCTCAATTGCTAAAATTAAAAGGGAAATTTTCCAAAGGGAAAATCAGGACTCTCAGGTGAAGATGACGTAGAACTGGTTTTAACATTTTCTTCAACTTTTGTCATGTACATTAAGAGTCCAGATTCTCTACTGGTTATTTCAAGTGTTGTCTATCTATGGTGTCTTCAAAACACCTTGATTTTGTTACATTAAAAAAAGTCTTTAATATACTTTAAAACATCAAAATCATATACATCAGTCTATTTTGAAGACACAACATAGGGACAACACCAAAAACTCAGCTGAGAATTCAAATTCATTAGATAAACCATAGACTATGTGTGCAAGTATTTCACATGTATTTGAACTTGGTATTTAAATTAGTTCCATAGCTAAATGGATGCTCAACAATCTGATGCCACTGTTCCCAGATGGCCAGACAAGAGATATACCTGGAAGATTGGGTTTCAGATCCACAGTTAACTGGACAGCGACAAGAGAATCATCATTCTCTCTTGTACCCAACACAGCTCTAGAGTCACCCACATTTCCAACGATAAGATCATAGCCCTACAAATGATCCAAAACCCTTTATGGTCAGAAATAACTCTATCGCAGATAATTATAAGTTTCTAAAAACATAATCTTCCAAAGATAACAGAGCAACACCTGCTTAATCAGAGTTACTGCTGTTGTTCCGCTACAAAAACAATCAATACTTTGATGGGTCTTCAGTTCCCTATCCATAACTTTGAATGCCGTCAAAAAGGATTCCTTTAGTGTCTGAAAGATTTCAGGGTGTTTTTCTGTTTCTTCAGCATCAACAGATATCCGAGAATCCTCATCAGCAGATGCAGAGGCAGTCTCTTCTATATTCATGCTTCCTGCAGCATTAACGCTAATCTCCTTGAGGACTTCCTCACCGGGAACATTAACTTCCCAATGGGCATTCAGTTTAAGAGGAAGAGAATCTCTCACTCTTTTTGCAACCATGTGACCATATGGACCATGGCCATCAAAAACTCCACAGAAAATAGTATCCTGTCTAGAACAAAAGTTCTGCAATACATGGCAAACAGAAGCAATTAAAACTCTGTTCAGCAGAAAATAAATGCACAGTTGCTATTCTCAAAATAGCTACTACAAAAAGCTTCCCCCTCCCATATCCATAATTAATGAAATAAAGGTAGAAAATCAAGAGAATAGCAAGAAAAAGATAAAAGAGGAAGTGTGCACAAAACCAGAAACAGTCATACATAACCAAAGTCGTGTAGAAAAGAATCAAGGATCAGCAACAATCATAACTATGCACACTACATATGCAAAGAAACCATGATAGAACACACTTGATCAATCAATAAACGTCACAACCAAATCCGAATGAAGCATGGAATGGAAATACAAGGCTCAACATAAGTAAGACTTGGAAAAGTAGTTATATATGTATGTATAAACATAAACAACCCATGTTCGTATGTATATGGCAGGGTACAAAATCCAATGTGAGGTTAATCAATCAACCTCGCTGACATTAAGATGGAAAAAGATCTGAATTGTGAGCAAAATGCAGAAAAAGAAAGACTACACAAAGAGGGTAATTGGCCAAATATAAGAAAATGCAAAGTGAGAAAAAGGATCTAACCTCCCAAACCACCATGGCATCCTGGTTGGTACCCTTCTTGCCTTGCTGAGTGAACAAGGATGCAACTTGGGAGGAGCCATTGAGGAAGATCCTCCCAGGGATCCTATGGAGAGGCTCATTCCTCCAATACTCAAAGGAAGAAGCCCTTGATCCAAGCCTCTTCTTGGCGTTGCTCTTGCGCTTCCTAAAAGATGTAGAGGGTGAAGTGGGGTGAGGGCTCCTGCTTTCCGCAGAGAAGCAGGACCCCATCTTAAGGGCCCTTAGAATGCCAAGAATGCACTCCAAACCACTCGAACACCCACTTTCTTCCCTTGAAGGATCCGTCACAACCCCTTTGAGAATCACCAACAAAAATCAAACCTTTCGCAATCCCCCAACACCACTTCTCCACCTTCAATTTTTGCTTTTTTTTTTTTTCACTTTCGCAACCTCTTCACCAACCCCACAACAATCACACCAGCACACTTCAGATTGAGATGACTAAAATGGCAGTGAACCAACTTCAGTCATCAACCAAGGCAGAGAATTCAGGATAAGACGAGAACGAAAGATGTCTCTTTTTTTAATGGGAGGAGAACCAGAAAAAAGGAAACAACACTCCTTTTTTTTCTCTCTCTTCCTCTTTTTGGTTTCCGTTATTGTCAAATAATAGATAACATGCAGATCTGCGTAATCCCCCACAAAGGCCACAACCCTTTTTTTTTATTATTAAAAAGCCTTCTGTTGCAAAATCAACAAAAGGGATTAGTTAGCAACTCGAGATGTATGAACCCAAAGGTGGTATTTTGAAGGTAACCCACATCAGTATACGAGAACATCAAGCGAACCCAGCTTTAGATCAGAGGCGTCGATGGGGATTGAATGGACTAGAATGTCGAAGAAGGAAAAATAACGGGTTGGTAGAAAAAGAAGAATGTGAAGAAGGAGAGAGAGTGCATGTATGTAGGATGGATGATGAAGTTGTGTTTATGAGATTTTGAATGGAGTGAGAAACGGACAAGTTGAAAGTGGGGAAAGAATCTGAACCACTAAGAGCGCAGAGAGGCAGAAAGAAAGCCGTTCTTGTCTCTGGAAGACGTCACTCTTGAACGGAGAGAGAAGGAAAAACCAACACAGAAGAGAAAAGAGAAGATAGACAAAGCAAAATTTTGGACAAAGCCTTCTTTGTTCCACTTTTAAAAACAAGTTTTCCTATCATTGCGTTAAACAACATATAAAATTAAAATAATGTATATTTTTTCTGACCAAGTAACTTAGTAATTCTTATTCTTACTGAAGGTCAATTGTTGCTGTTTTAACGCATCTTTATTTCTATGTATTGGAGTTTCAGATTTATCTTAACAGAAAGTATAAACAGTTTGTTTGTCAATTATGCCAAATATACTCTCTTTTTTTCTTTTGAGACATTTTAAATTATTATATTTTTACTTCTGATTCTTATATAAACATAACAACATGGTTTTTTGCAATATATTGTTTCTACATTTTACGCATAATTATACTAGTTTTTAATCATATTATGAAATTTAAATTTATCTACGTTAATCATTAAATGAAAATTATTATTATTACTATCATCATCATCATCATCTATTTTATCAAATTTAAATAAATTTGCCTTTTTTTTAAATGCTTCTAGACTCTCAAACGGTTGAAAAAAAAAACATTCCATTCAATTTGTTTGTTAATGAAAATTTTTATAAAACAGTCCTTTAAGAATTTATAAAAAAAACATTCAATTAGTATTTTACATTTAGTTTTAAATGAATAATTATGAAGCGCGTTAATTAACTTGTGTACCTTAGTAAACATATAATATATTTAAATGTATATTATATTAACATATATTTAGAGGTGAAAGAAAAAACTAATAATATTTTTAAGTTTATAACTAAATTTTGAATGAATCTATTTGTCTATTAATATACTTGTGTAATTTGTATATTGTTAGATTCGTCTAATCAATATATAAATGACTTGTCTAATGTGTATTGTTAGATATTTGATGAATTCATCGACAACTTATTTAATAAAAATATTTTTAAATTCATTTAATCAATGTATGAAATTGACTCATCTAATATATTTTTGTCATGCTCTTCTAATTAGTGTATTTAGAGTCTCGTCTAAAATGTATTGTTAGATTCGTGTAATATTTTTTGCAATACTCTTTTAATAAGTGTATTAAAAGACTTGTCTGATTTGTATTCTTAGACCCCACTAATCAATGTATTTACAAACTCTTCTAATATGTATTGCTAGACTTGTCCCATAAGTATGTGGACAGACTCATATAATGTGAATTATTAGCCTTCTCTAATTAGTGTGTGTTTAAATCTGTCTAATATGTATTGCAAGACTCGTTTGATTAGTGAGTAAACAAATTCGTCTAATTTGTATCAATATACTTCTTTAATCTGTGTATGAAAAAACTTGTTTAATTTATTTTGCTAAACTCGTCTATATGGACAAATTGATCTTATGTTTGTTTATAGACTCGTTTAATCAATGTATGTTTAATAAGTATTCTTAAACTCGTCTAATCAATGTATGTTTAATAAGTATTCTTAAACTCCTCTAATCAATATGTGGAATGTTTATCTAATGATTTTTTATAAACTCCTTTAATCAGGTTATGAACAATGTTGTTTAATGTGTGTTTATTCAGAATTGTCTAAGGTGTATTGCAAGACTCATTTAATTAACTAATGAAAAGACTTATATTATATTAATAGACTTGTCTAGTTTCCATATTAATAAACTTTTCTAATGTATATTGATAAGGTCATCTTACCATTGTATGTTGTTGGTACCGTGTAATCAATGTATGAAATCTCTCCTTTAATGGTTTTTTTGTTATACTTGTCCATTTAATGTGTAGACAAACTCATTTAATGTGCATTGTTAGATTTGTTTTAATTAGTGCATGAATAAATTAGTTTGATTTTAGTTGTTATATTTGTTTAATCAATTAATGGAATGACTTTTATTTTATTTTTTTAATATTTTTCTAATTAGTATATGGACAAACTCCTCTGATGTACATTGTTGGATTTGTCTAATATTTTTTGTTATATTAATCTAATCAGTGTATGGACAAATTGATCTAATGTTGCAAGATTTGCACAATAATTTTTGTTATATACGTTTAATCAATGAACTAAATGACTTTTCTAATATTTCTTATTGTACTCATATAATTAATATATCGATAGACTCGTCTAATGTACATGGTTAGACTTGTCAAATTTTGTCCTATATTCATCCAATCATATGAACAGAATTGTCCTATATTATTAAATTCGTATAACTTTTTTTTATATTCATCTATCTAGTGTGTTTATAAACTCATGTAATAAAAAAAATGTATGTTTTATATTCATTTAATGACAACATAAACACATTAGAAATTATTTTAAAACAATTAATCTCTTAGCTTTTACTTTTTTTTGTCTGTGTTACTAAAATTATAAGTTATTATATTTTAAATTGAAAATAGTAAAAAATAATTAAAAAAATGTAAAATAACAAGTAAAATATTAAGAATTACATTTTTTATTATAAATATATTTTTTAAATATTTAATAGTTTAGAATAATGCATTTGACTATTCATCTATCAAACAATAAATGATTAATATTATTGATAAAAAATGATTATAATTTTATAAAAAATTTAATAAAAAAATACTTTCGTAAATAATTTTTTATACGAATAGTTAGTTGAATATAGATTCATATATTTGATAAAACTAAATTAAGACTTGTGGTTATAAGTTCAATCTTAGATACTCATTGTCTATATTATCTATCAAATTGATTAAGACTAATATTTAAAACTTACAAATGTCTCTTCTTTTTGTATTATGTTTTCTTTTATATTGTGTGTTGTCAGATTAGAACAACAAAAATTGTTCCAAATAACATTTTTAGAATGCTGCCTCATGTATTAATGTTGTTTTTCAGCATAAAAAATTAATTTTAATTTTTAGTCAAATAACAAATATTTATTTAATAATCGATGTATCACATTTTTTATAAATATATATTTTAATATTAAAAATTATTTTCTTTAAAATTTAATATATAATATTATACACATTAAAAAGTATTAATAATATAATTATTATTACATTCTTGTATATAAATGTAAATAATAAAATAATATTCTTAATCATAACCGATTACGTTTTTTAATATAGTTGTATTTTTTTTTTTAAATCTTAACTAGTATATATTATGATTTGTTTTTCATGTCCATTTTTAATATTTTTATCGTTTCGGTCAACATAACAAAAAATAAATAAATCGTAGAAGCAAACACAAAATTAAGATTTTTTAGGGACTAATACCAAAACTGATAAATGTTTCAAAGCAGGTTTAATACATTTGTTATATGAATCCTTATCTTTTGAATAATTGTTAGTTAATTCCTTAACCACATATTATTTTTTAATTTTGATTGAAAATTTTATTCATTTCAATGTTTCTGTGTAAATTTTTGTCTTCTTTCAATATATTCAAACAGAAACCAATCTTCTTTCAATATATATGGACTTTTCTATTTCTACACAACATACTTTTATTATTCTCTAATTCCCTTTTCTTTTATAAAATAATTTTGACAATTTTTTGGTCAAAGTTTTACTTCCTTGTTTTAATTTCATATTTTTAATTTTTACACTTTAATATTTCAATTTTGGTGTGTGGAATGTGGCCGAGTTTTTAATTGGGTTAAATATGTTTTTAGTTCCTATATTTTAGGACGATTTTGGTTTTAGTCTCTCTTTTAAACTATAGTACAATTTAGTCCTTTAATTTTAGAAAACTCTGTTTTTAGTTTTTTTTACCAAATTTTTTTAACTTTATTTGTTGTTTCAAATGCGTTTCTCAGTTAACATTGAACAAAAAATGTGTCAAACAGTGTAAACAATTCAAATGCTATAATGTAAGGTGCTTGAAACAGCAAATAAAGTTTAAAAAATTTGGTAAAAAGGACTAAAACCAGAGTTTTCCAAAGTTGAAAGACTAAATTGTACTATAATTTGAAAGAGGGACTAAAACTAAAATCACCCCAAAATATAGGGACTAAAAACATATTTAACCCTTTTTAATTTGTATACGTAATTTTTTATATATTTAACTATTTTTAATTATCAGTTTTTTAATTTTCACATTTTAATATCATGTTTTCAATTTAGTTGCTTAGGATAACAATAACCGACGACGGTTTCTTTGCTGTCTTTAATATAACAACTGTTTCAATTAATTAAAGATTTTCAAATCTGTGAATATTATTCAAAGAAGTTGGTGGAGTAGTTTGGGACAGACCATACACTCCCACCTTCCTCAAATATGTTTTAATATTCTTATAATACTTTTTTTCACACTAAAATAGCATAAACAATAATACACTTTAACTATAACTTTCATATCAGGTTAAAAGTAATTTTTAAATCTAATTCAATCTCACAAAATCAATTTATAAGATTTACATTTCACTTATATATTATAATTTGATTTTCCATGTAGTCAATGTAACACATATTCTAAAATTATAAATATTTTTTATAAAAAATAATATTTATAAAATAAGTAAATATTATTCAGTATATAAGTTACATTATAAATAAAATTTATAGTATAAATGCTTTAAATTTTTAATTTTTTTAACAACATTTCAGATTATGTTATAATTTATTAATTTAAAAAATACATTGAAATTGAATTTTGAAATTTAGATTAAAAAAATAGTATATTAATACGGAAACATGGTTAAATTAAATTTAATGTACAAATAAAGAGAAACTTAACATGGTTGAGAAAGTGATTTGACGTCTTTTAAGTACAACACATGTTCTTTAAAAAATTCTCTTCACTTTTTTTTTTAATATATTGTCTACTTCAAAGCTAAGTAAAACAATTATTCAATATATTTTATATTATGATAATATTAATTCCCTAACTAATGACATATATAACATTAACTTCTGTCTTTTATTAAGTGTTTGGTATTAAAACACCATCTAACGAGAAAAAAAAAATTCAAGTGTTAATAAAATTTAAGTGTGTTACTCTTTATTTTATAGACAACTTATCAACCGAAAAATCTATCAATAATAACAATTATAATTTATTAATAAAATTTATTGAGAGACACATGAGTGGTAGAAATAGAATAATTTGTCAATAATAAAATAATAGGTGTTATTGATAAATTTTAATTAACAAATTTATTAATGAATATTTTTACAAATAATTAAAATTATAAAAATTGGTGATAAAATTTGTTGATGATAATAATTTTAAAAAAATTGTCCATGTTTACAAAAATTATAGTAGTTTATTTAACTAAAAATATGTTTGATTTATTTATCATTTTTAACCATATATGCATTCGATTCGACTAAAAGTTGATAAAAATAATAATGAAAAATTAATTTTTTTTCAAATAGTTTTATGGTTCATTCATTTGTATAAAACTATTGAAGAACATAATAGCTAGTATAGGAAGAATGTAATAAAAATAAATAAGAAATTTTAGGTTTAACTATAATCTTATAATCGTGAACACTTTAACATATTTTATACATTAATTTGCAATTGGCAGCATTATTAGTGAATATAGAAGGATGATGCATCAGGGGCCCACATTGAGTCTGACATTCAAAACGTGAAGCACGCATATTCCTATCTTTTTAATAATGAAGCATCAATTAAATTATATAATTACTTTTATAACTTTAATACGTTAATAAGAAGTTTCGAAAAAAAAAAGACATACTTATTATAACCTAAAATCAGATAAAATCGAAGTATGAATAAAAAGCAAAAATGTACTGCCATATTAAATTGGAATTGGACCATAGTTTCTAATATTAAATATATTTCATGTCATGCATATATATATATATATATATATATATATATATATATATATATATATATATATATATAAGGATCCCAACAGCTGTTTGATTGATGTTTTTCTGCTTTAACAGTGCGAAATTGGTGACAGCAATATATTTCATCTTGAATATTTATTTTGGACAGATTTTTCAGTTTGAGTATGTAATTGAAAAATTAATTAAAAGTTAGGTTATAATATTAATTATTATTTGGTCGATGTTAAGTTTATTTCTTTATATGATCTCTAAATTTTAAGTTCAATAATGACAACAAATATACAATCTATATAATCAATATTTGAATAGTACGAAATCTTATTTATAGATTTTAAAATGAATTTTTAATTAATATTAGTCTGATTGCGACAATAAATATATATTAAATGTAACTAGTACTTCTCATTAGTATTAAGCAATAATTGTCTAATTTAGAGATAATGTAATTATTTTTAGTGTTAATTTAATTTTTAATTCAATAGATTAGTTAAATAATCGAATCGTATGGAATCGTGAACATCGGTTGGTCATATTATATATAGTAATTAATTTGATGGTTCTTCAATGATAAAAAGTTGAATTATTATGTGATAGTTTGATTTGGTTTGCAGTATGCATGAAACATTGCATTGACATGGACTTATGTGGCAAAGAGCATGTGAAGATAAGATAATGGTATCTTACGTTGTTTTTGGTGTGTCTCCAAAATAATATAATATGTATGTGTGTCTTATTATATATGAGGATGATTAAAGGCATGAAGAGATGTGAGGGTATTGATTGGAGAGGGAAATAAGGAAAATATGGCAGAATTACATGAATTCATTTGAGTGAATTTTAGAAAGTAATTGAGTGGAATGGAGAAGATTTGAACATTTTTTTTTATTTATTTGAGTGAATTTGGAGGTAAACGAAAGTGAATTTGAAAGTAAAGTTTGTGAGAATTAGTGTATAATTTAATTTATGTGACGGATTAAAAAAATTTACTTCCAAATCCACTCTCAATTACCTTCAAATTCAGTCAAATAAATAACAAAAAAAATTATCTTCAAATCCACTCAACTATTCTCCCTCAAATCTACTCAAATGAACATGACCTTAATGACATTTCAAATTATTTTTCTATCTCTAGTTTATTTATCTTCTCTATTTTAGTTTTCCTTTTTCTTATTATATTACATCTTGTCTTAGTTAAGAATTTAAGAATTCATTTTAATTAATTATATTTTAAAACCGAGTAAGTTCATGTCCTGTAAGAATATAAGTATTTG
The DNA here is from genome assembly GCF_000741045.1 of Vigna radiata var. radiata. NCBI lineage: Eukaryota > Viridiplantae > Streptophyta > Magnoliopsida > Fabales > Fabaceae > Vigna > Vigna radiata. Next base: position 16,029,484 of record NC_028354.1, on the reverse strand, counting down.
CTTAATTACTATTGGTAATAAATTTGTTTGTTGATAAGTGTCTAATTTATGTAATTTTTTTTATTTTGTACGCTTCTTTCTTTTGCATGAATTTGATAGAAAAAATTAGGTGATTTAATCCTATAATTAAAAAAAGGAATGAGGTACTAAAATTTAGAAAAACTTGAAATTAATGATTTTTTTTGTTGATTTAAAACTATTTTCTTAATGAATTAAAGGATGATGTAAATGATTTCCAAAATTTACTGTTGTACAGAAAGAAATATTGTTTAAAAGTATTTAAAATACGACTTTTAGCAAATGGTTCATAAGAAAATGGTGTTGAACACTAAAGACACTTAATAAGAAAAATAAAAAACGATTAAAGAAAAGTCAAATAGACTGCATAGTTGAGTCACAAGAAAATGACACTCAACACTTAAGGTGGCAAAGAAAAAAAAAAAACCTTGCTCGAAACTTTTGCAGTCAAATAATGGAGTTGAGTGTTGATGGAAATTTTTATAAATAAAGAACTTATGTCTCAGTTTTAGACATTGAGTAAAGAAGTAAATAAATATTAGTAGAGTAGTAACACAGTGTTGCAAAGCTAGAGAGATGCTCTTATTTAAATTTTATGTCTAAATGTTATTGGAATTGTATTACAATTATGAATAACTGAACTTTCTCGTATTGAGGTTGGATATAATTAATTTTAATTCTTTTTATTCATATTTTTTGTTTTTTTTTTTATGTTTTCGTTCAAATGTTTGTTGTTTTATTTGTGTTTATTGTTTAGATGAATTAATAGCTCATTTTATTTTAGAGTTAAATATGTTTTTAGTTTCTATGGACGATTTTGGTTTTAGTCCTTCTTTGAAACAACAAATAAATTTTAAAAAATTTGGTAAAAAGGACTAAAATCAAAGTTTTCTAAAGTGGAAGGACTAAATTGTACCTTAGTTTGAAAGAGGGACTAAAACCAAAATCGCCCTAAAGTATAGGGACTAAAAACATATTTAACCCTTTATTTTACTAGTTTGAATCGAGTTGAAAGACTAGTCTTAAACTGTGGTGCAATTAAATCATCTCATTCTTGTTAGAGGTTTGTACATGATCTAAAGGGAGGGCAGGATGTAAAATCTTGCACTTAAGATAATGATTGATTCAACTAGGAGTGGAGGAATCACATTAGACATTAAATCTTTAGGTTTTAGACCACAAGAATGGATCTAGATCTACCACGGACAACAAGATCACTACAATTTGTTAGAAATGGGTTTTAGGCCTAACTCAACCCCACAAAATCGGCTTGTAAGGTGAGGTCTGCACCCCACTTATATATTATAAATTGGCCTTATCTCTAGTCGATGTGGGACTTCCAACACACCCCCCTCACGCCGAGGTATATACATATTGAGCGTGAGACTGGATATTAATGGGTGGTCCGATAACAGCCCAATAGAGGGTGGAACAATATGCCCAACAAATATCGCTAGGATAGACTCTAACCATAGCTTTGATACCATGCTAGAAGTGGGTTTTAAGCCTAATTCAACCCCCCAAAATCGGCTTGTAAGGTGAGGTCTGCACCCCACTTATATATTATAAATTGGCCTTATCTCTCATCGATGTGAGACTTTCAACACAATTTTTTTTGTTATACAAGAGAGCGAATGTATAATTCTGCTATTTTATCCCTATAAATATTTTATAATAATGTAATATTATTATTGCAAATCACATATAATAATAACAATATATTCTCTCAATAATCTCGGGATATGATTTATTTTCTAACACTCCCCTTCAATCTGGAGCATACAGATTGTATGGACAAAACTTCGAATACATAAACTCAATTTGAAATATGTAATTCGTCTTCAAGAATGACTTGGTACATTTATCAATAAGTCACACAATTGAATAACTCTTTTAAAACTTAATACAGTATTATGTTAGAGCTTTTGAGGCTTAAGTCCAATGAACATAAAATTTTCAACCAAAGTTTACACCATCATTGATAAACTCAAAGTTTTCAACAAATTTTACAATTTAATTTACCAAGGAATATTTTCTTCAATAAAGAATCTGTAGTTAAAATTTGTCAACAAAATTCTTTAGTAAATTACAATTTGTATTACCAACATATACTTTTGTTAGTAACTTATAATTTCAATTGCCAACGATATTTTTTTAATAAATCTGGCAGCAAATTTCATGTCAAGTTTATGATTTTTTTTTTATATATTAAGAGAATATTAATGAGAAATATCATCCATTTGTTCAACTTATATATCACATACAAGTATAAAATATCATCCATACATCGAACAAGAAAAATAGGATAATCATACATCTAAGTAAAAACCTATTCCATTTGTGTAACGTCCGTATTATGATATTTTATAATACTTTATCAATATTTATCAAAGTAATATATGATTTTGTTAATTTACAATTTTTTCATTTTGTTAACATTTAATATATTTAATTTTAGATTGCATTTACACAATAAAAATTATATATTTATCCAATTTTTAAGAATTTTATATATTTTTTAATATGTATATATTGTTTTATTATTTTTCAAAATAAGCATATCTATGTATAGAAGACTTGTTGTATTCTACATATACCATACCATGAGTTTTAAGCCATCATTAATTAGACTTAGATATATTTAGAGAAGTTAATTGTTGAAATTTTTAATACAAAATATAGAAAAAGAATCTTCATATTTTTATTTGTAAATAAAAGCACGTGTTTAGATAATACAGTTTGAGATTTTAGTTAATTTTGAACCCTTTTTCATTTTCTCCACGAAATCAAATAGTTATTTAGAAAAAAAATAGAAATTGTAATAATAAAAAATATAATAGTAATAAAGATAAATTATTCACTTACTCGTTTCTTTCAATAATATCTAAAAAAATCAGGCAAAAGACAAAATGTTTTATGAAAACATTTTAATCAGTCAACAACCAGTCTATTTATGAAAATCACTTATTTAAAAAAAAAATGTTTTATTTAGTTTTATCACCTGATGTTGATTTAGGCAACAAAAAAAAAAAAAAAANATATATATATATATATATATATATATATATATATATATATATATTGTGGTATCATTTTTAGTGGATATTTTCTTTCAAAATAAATTTTTTCTTCCTAAAATGCGAGAACTTATTTATATATATTATCAATATATATAACATTTTTAAAAATTTTAAGAATAGAATTATAAATTATAAGTGAGAAAAATATAGCAACTAAAAGAAACAAAGAACGGCTTTACTTTTTGTTTAGAAATAAGAAGTTGAGAAAAATGTTGAACCAAACAATTAACTTTGTCTGGCTTTTGACAAATGATTAATTGACTTTTAAAAAAAGTATGGTTGGAATTAGGTGAGATTAGTTGTTCTAAATTGAATAAATTTTTATTATTAAAAATCATTAATAGAATGCACTTTATACACAAGGTCATGAAAAAAAAAGCACTTTTATACAAATATAAAAGTGCTTTTTTCTGGTGGTGGAAAGCTTATTCTATGATATAAACTTAGAATAACTTCCCCTAGATTCTAATGTAACCAATGAAAGTAAAATGTAATTTTCTGTAGAATAATCTTTTTAAAAATGATTCAGTCAAAATTTCAAAAAAGTTGTATTAATAAAACAAGGATTTAATAATTTCCCACCCACAGATATTTTATTAGGTTTAATTGGAAACGTTTTAAATGGGCGTTTTAATGTATTGTTTTCCTACCCTCTTTTACTTTTCTATTTTGTGCCGGTCGACCAAAAATAATAATAAAACTTATTATTTTAGGATAATTGTATTTATCTCTTTCAAATGCTACACAAATTTTCTAATTTTAAAATAGGACTATTTTAATCCCTAAACATCGATACAAAATTTATTGATCCTTTAGTTTAAAAATAAATAAATATAATTATTGTTGTGTGAAATTCTTTTACATATCAAATTGTCTTTTAAGTTATTTTTAGACTATTTTTACTATCTGATATATATTAACTTAAATATCAACATTCAACATGGTTTAAAATAAAAAAAATTAATAAATTAAAAAATTATTATATTAATTAAAGTTTGATACCAAAATATATCAAAAGTTTAAAATACAAATTTCAATTTCACGTTTAAATTTAAAAATCAAAAACATATTTTATCAAAATAAATATTCACATTTTATATTTTTAATAAAATAATTTATATTTATTTGTTTGAAATAAAAATTCAATAAAATAATACTCATTCTTTTTTGTTTTAAAATACAATGTAGACAAAATTTAATACAATATTTTTATTAAAAATATAAAAATCATTATAAATATTATAATTACAATGTTTTTTTAAAAATGTTTATTCTGAATTCATACCACCGGTAATATTATTTATTTATATTAAATTATCAAACATTAAAATAATACATAATCGTATATAAAATATTTATAATTGAGGGTATATCACACTTCGTCTTATTTATTTCAAAGTCTTGTTCTATTAGTTTTCTTAGCTGTTATTGTATTAATTTATAAATATTTGTTTTAATGGAAATAATATAACATATATGAAACAAATATTTTTTGAAAGATTTGTATTAAAATTTTCTTACTTAAGATTAATACCTTATTTATTCTAAATATTATTAAAATTCATTTCATAAATAACCATACAACCAAGCATGGTGATGTTGGAAGTCTTCCCTTTACTTATCACCACCTAATTTCTTAATTATCTCATTTAACCGTTAATCAAACAAAGTCATGTCCTTTTAATAATAGGTTCATGTGTTTAATTCTACAAATTGTAAATTAACTCAACATATCATTCTAAATTTCTTACCTTAAATAATCTAATCATTTTATTCTCTAAAAGAGATTTCAATGAACGAAATTTCCCCCTTTAAACAAATTATGCAAAACTATAACAAATTATTGAATTTCATAAAATTTTATTTAATTATAAACCAAAATTATCAATGAAATAAAATAGTTTTCCAATCCAACTTGTATGTATGCTTCCTCAAAGCGAAATTTGGCTATTCAAAACCAGAAATCAAGTAAAAAATTCATCATAGATATGCATAATTAAAGTTATTTTGAAAATAAGATAAATATGTATTAAAAAACAACATTTGTAAGTATTATTTTATCAAAAATATTAAAGAGGATTAATGTTAATTTCAAAACAAGAGGAAATGTGAGTATTATTTAATACAATTTGAAGTAAAATAAATACAATTTCTCCTTCTTTATGTTAAGTTTGATGCTTCCTTACCTATGAATTGTTGGTTTAAATTACTTACGGAATAAGCTATCAACGGTTTTACAAATATGTTCGGACAAATCTTCAGAAAGTATTTTTAAAATAATAAAAACAAAATTTTAAATTATCTAAAACTAAATTTATTAGAAATTAAGAATACAATATTAGATAAATCATATTATGAAAGCCCATGTAACTTTTTTTCTAAAAGAATTCCCATATATATATATATATATATATATATATATATATATGAAAAATTTATCTTTAACAAACATTTAATCCTAAAGAGAGAAAAAAAAATCCATAAATGTTAGCACTAAGATGGATGGACTCATAAATCGGACAATGACCACAAACCAACGACAATAGCTACTTTATTTTATCGTATGACAATATTAAAGGTTCTACAATATTACAAATCTTGATCTTACAAATAATATAAATATATATATATATATATATATATATATATATATATATATATATAAAAGGGTTTGTTAACACGCGTACGCCTATTTTTCAGTTGGTACATTATAGTAGACAAAAATGTTCTCATATAGTATGGATTCTAAGTTTTAAAGTCAAAGATATTTAAATAATTTTCATTCTCAAAACTAAAAAAAAGAAACCACAAACCCTTACTCACCTCTCTCATTCCTCTCAATCCTTTCTTTTTCATCTGTTTCACTCCAACCTTTTCTTTGTCATCTCTATTGTAGCCCCAATTAAAAAAAAATTAGAAATACTCGTCTTTAAACAATTTACCTTTGTAAAGAGTTGAGTCATTGGCATATTCGCTTCAGGCAAAAGTTCATTCAAGGTTTCTTCAATTTCATCATCTTCACTAACCTCTCTAATTTCATCATCTGCAAATGTTGAATCGTCATCTCTTAAAAAACTTTCAGGCCAATTACCAATTCCTTCTGATGTCGTTATGCTTGTGAAAATTAGATAAGACAAAAATTAGAAAATGAAAACTCATTATAAAATCGTTTTTTTTAAGAAATTGTTTAATAGCGAGTCTTTCTGATTTTTTCCAGACGAATTACCAATTCCTTTATATGTCATTATGCTTGTGAAAATTATATAAGACAAAAATTATAAAATGAAATCTCATTATAAAATCATTTTTTTTGTAAGAAATTGTTTTTTTTTTTTTAAAATGAAAATTATTTAAATATCCTTGACTTTAAAACTTAGAATCTATAATATATGAGGATATTTTTGTCTACTATAATTCGGTAGACATTGTTAAAATATACCAATTGAAACATACGTACATACGTTAACAAACCCGAGTGAATATTTAATAAGGTATCATAAATTATGTTGTTATCCGAACTAATAGATATATTAAAAAATATGACTTAATAAGTTTTTTTAAACTTCAAATCTAATCTAATTTATGATTATTTAAGTTATATTCACGTATTATAATTAAATGTTAATAATTTGATAAATTGATTATTATTTATTATTATGTTATTATCTATTATATTATTATTGTCTAGTCTAACATTTGAAATGTATATATTTCAACATGAGAAAAAGTGTTGAAAATTTCACATTTACTAAAAATAAAGTGAATTTAGAATTAAATATTACTTTCTTTACGTATATATGTATTGTAGAATTAAGTTAAACATAAAATTCACTGGAGATATGGAGAGTTAAAGAGACCAATTAAATTAATTATATAAATATAATTAATATTTTTAATAATTATTCTCACAATCAGACATAAATCATAAACTACTATTATAATATGGGAAGTTGTGAAAGGTGAGGGAAGGATCTGAGCGGAAATGTGAAGGGAAAGCAAAGAAAGGAGAAATGAGAAGGTAGAAGATTTTGTTTAAACGTGTACGTGTTGCAAACCACATATCTATCGTCTTCCTCCGCCAACAACAATTCTACACGCTTCAATTTACAAACTCTCTCCAAGATCTAAACATATATTATTATATTTTCACAACATAAATAAATTTACTTCATCACCATATTAAATGTTAACAACTTGATCTTTTTAAACTTTATAATATTATTTTATAATATTTAAATAATTTAAATATTTAACATTACAATTTTATAATAACGTTTGATAAAATAAGTGAACAATTTAATTATATTATTATTAAAAAAAGTAAATCAAGTGAATATATATTTTATTATATTATAATAAACATATAAAATAAATCGAAAGAGCAAATAATCTTTAATTAAATCCATCTACTAAGTTGAATTACAAAAAAATTAACTTGCTAAAAAGTAAATTACATTAAATTAACTCAACATGTAATAAATCAATCCGTGTAAAATTAGATGGACTCTTAACACCCCTAATATCAAAGCCTATAATAAATCAATTTTTCTACTTATTTTTGGTATCATCAATAATGAAACCCACTTAAAATTCACTTTCTGAAAAGCCGAACTCTATGGAAGTTTTGACCGAAACATTTCGTGATTACAAATCAGAGTATAACTATATAACGTTTGAGGTTGTTAAATCCCCTTTAAAACTCAATACAAAACACTATATTTGGAATAGATCTTATAACCCCAACAACAAAAATAGATTGAAAATTCAATATCTGAGAAGCTGAATTTGCAGCTGCTATAGGCTTGAAAATTTAGATCCTAGTTCTACTGAAACACAAAGGGACAGTTTGGCTTTTATGATTGAAATTGGTTCAAGTTTGAGTGATTGGGATAATAAATGCAGGAAGTAGTGGTTGCTGCTTAGACTCGTCACTACCATGATTGAGTAAACATTCACATCAACCAATGACACTCCCCGTTATCATGGGAGTTAGTACTTTCACTTCAATATCTTTGACAAACACCAGCTTTTTACCCTTTCTGAATTGTCGTCATTCTCTATCTATCCCTCATCATAAAGAACAACTATGTTCTATGGCTTTCAATCAGTTTACTTCAATTGTGTTCTTTTCATGGTTGGCAAGGAGATCCACTTAGAAAATTATTTAGAGGGTTGAAAAACTTCCAAGTCATGTTCCTATCACTTTGGGAAATATTTTATTCAACAGTATCTCTGGCTGACCCATCTAGGGCCTCCTTATGCTGCCAATAATACCAATCATAATCCACATATATATAATTGCAGACATTTTCTTCAAACCCAAAAGTCGCATAATAGTACTTTTTCACTGTGTTTGGATTCGGTGATCCCCATAAAAGCAGAATTATTATTTATGTGCAAATTTGATCTCCCAATCTTTTGGTTGTGCATTTTTTTTTTACCTATTCGTTACATTTAAGATGTAATGAAAATACCCATATGAAAACTCTGTTTCACATTGACATGAAAGAAATGAAGACACCTAATTTCAGAGAAAAAAACAAGAGACCAAACTTGAGAAATAGATTAGTAAGAAAAGTGCAATTAAGGGAGACAGGTTAAAATGGAAAACGCCAGAAAAAGAGGCAAAAAAAAAAACATATAACATTGTTGAAGACTTGGATGAAAGTCCCCCTTAAGAAAAACAGAAGGCTTGATCAATAAACTAACAAGATGTGACACGACAAACAGTTTTGGTAGTTATATATCAAATACTGTAACTCTTCTCTTTGAAAATACTATACAGTTAAACTAGGGGTCTCACTTGATGATGAAGACTCCCCAAGAAACTCTGATCTTAATTTCATCAACAATCTGCCAAGATAATTTAAGCCTTCTCCCTCTCGCCCTCCACCCCAAAACAGATCATGTGGTGAAGCCTCAACTAGAACAGAACCAGCAGTGGATAGCAGCAAAGTTTTCAAATGCGGGTAGATTGAGAACTTGCACTTCAGTGCCTTGTACATGACATCGATCTTTATGTTCTCCCAGTCTGATCTTATCTGTGTGCCCAATAAAAAAGAAAGGTTCAGTCCTCTTACAAGGAAAAGGGAAAGGAACCAAATCAGCATACATAATTTGGACACAGTGACATTAGTTAATGCATGTGGTTATTTACTAGTAAAATCATTAAGTTCACAAATTTAAACTAAGAATAATCTAGTCAACAAAGTTTACAAGCTTTTAGTATTATTCCCTCCCAAATCTCCCCAATATTGGGAGAGAATACAGAAGTGAAAGGGGAGAGATTTTGGCCCCTTTATTTCCACTCCTCTCCCATCAACTATCTTAATCGATCAAGCTATCTTTTAACAATCCCTCTCCCTCATGCCATTTCCCTCCAACCAAACAATAAGCTTTTGAGAGAATAGATTAGTGACAATCCAGAAAGGAAATATTGTTGTCAATCAAGTCCATGAGCCAGTAGGTCAAGATCCGATTAAGAGCTTGAGAAAAGTTTGAAAACCACAGATGAATATACCAGATCAGGTTTCTGCTTTTGCATTGACCGTCCAATTCTTGCAGCTTCTTCTGGACTTTTTGCAGATTTAATCCTTTCAACACAATCTTGTGCTATAGTATCATCCACCCCAACAAACTTGTGCGCCTACGCATTGAATTACATGTATAAGAATTACCACAAAACAGCAAAGGAAAACAGAACTAATAAAAAAAAATCAAGTACCTGGTAGTAATGCTCAACACTCAACCAAGTCACACAGTCACCGTCTTCATCATGTATTTGAATGGGATGAGGAGAGAAATTTGACAATGCACCGTAAAGATCCCATGTTTTATAGAAAAATATGATACTTGACTCATATGGTGAGACAGTAGGATCAACAACAAAAGTTTCATCACGTGATGGGATTACAGGTATCACGTCGGGTAAGGGCTGAAGAAATCCACTAATAAGCATGTCGGGTCCAACCTGCATTACAGTATCCAGTAAAACAACCTCTTCAAAGAAATGTAAAGACATTATACATTAAATATCAAGACCAAGGCAACTCAATTGGGAAATCACTTTGTCTAAAATATCCAATGCTAGAGATATCACATAAAGTTTTCCTTAGATATATCATAGATTCGCAGTAAACTTTAGATCAAAGCATGTATCTTCTGAAAGGGTGACAAAACCCAGTACTTACAAGGGAAAGACAAAATGACTCCTACTAACCTGCTCGTAGCAAACATCAATTAGATTTAAAGCCTGTGTCATCTCAACCATCCCAAGATCTCCCACAGGAGATGGTGCATTCTTTCCACCAATAATTTTAGGAGCAATAAAAGCATAAACCTGAAGAGCATAAATATCACCAGTGTCCAACATATCATAAAAATAATCAAAACAGGATAAGCTAATCACATCAAATAAGTTCTAATAGGAATTGGCGATAAGTGCATCCATCTAAACCAATAGAAAAATTGGTAAAGGTAGCAGAATATTCACAATGGAAACCCCCTTGCAGAAACAAAACAATGACTATAGAAGTACAACACAGAACGAGAAAATTTAGATAGAAATGAAGGGGGGTCATCCCATATCAAAGATTTTTTTCATTCTTGTATGTACTTTTAATTCTAATAAAATTTTATTTTTTATTTTGTCAGTTGCAAGAAAAACAAGTAACTATCATGATCAAGTTAAGCATATAGAAAATTACTTTTAGCTCAATAGTTATGCACTTCCCACTCTCAAAAGGCCAAGAAATATGGTATTACTTATCATCTGGGTTGACGATCAAAACATAGGAAAGCATTCAGTGAACCCTTCTGTTGCCTATCTAGTTTTAGCCTATAATCTTATTATATAGCAGAAAATAAGTAGTAACCATTGAAAAGTATCCAACTATGCTAATAAGTAGAACTTAAATTTTTCTCAAAGAAGAAGAAAACGAAAGTATGAACAACACCTTGTGAATTACTCCAGATGAAATAGCCGAAGCCGCCAATGTTCCTCCACATTCCCATAAAATTGAAAGATAACCACGATCATGGAAATACTCCATAACTTCTCGGGGAGTTAATATGTCAAACTCCACAACCTCAACTCCTTTAGATGCAAGCAGCTTCTGGAAACTCCTCCTTGCACCCCTTTGTGTTACGACTATGGTAGAAACCTCAGACATGTCCCATAGGTTTGCTTCCTCAGGAAGATCAAGAGTCTGGGTCATCACAATGCGCATTGGCATATGCCCTCCTCCATGTCTGGCTGTTAGTCTTGGATCTGGTTGAGTTTCAAAGGAGTTAAGCTATGAATATTCAAATTCAGAGAAATTTGAAGACAATAATAATGATACCCACTGTCCCTTCGAACGGTATTTCCTCCCACAATAACAGCATCGCTTCTACCCCGCAGCTCAAACACCAGATTTCTAGATTGCTTGCTGCTTATCCATGACGCATGGCCACTGCTTGCTGCAATTTTTCCTGCAGCATCAAAAGGAGGGTAAAAATTAACCAGACAGATACACGCATCAATGTTTGACTTCTGTCAAGTAAGGGCAAATCAATCTCACCATCAAGGGTCATAGCATACTTGAGAACAGAAAAGGGAACACGCGAAGCAGCTCTACAAATCAAAGGTGCATTGACAAGAAGACACTCTTTCTGTGCATCCTGCAAATGGAACAAAACAATGCATGCATAGAATAAAAAAAATCAATCGATCACACAAGTCTAACAAAAAACCCTAAATAGTTTTATTTTCTTTGTATGAGACCACATATATTCTTCACAAGAGGTCCTCCTGTTGGATCAAAATAAGACTATTACGAGCAACAAAGCTCTCCTTCCAAGATTTCTACGCGGTTGCATGCTTGGGACTCAAATTCGGAACTTGAACTTGATACCATTGACTAAGCTAGAACACTTGTGTCAGTTGATTAAGACACTTGGTCGAGCTATGTCGCTTTTATTGTTAGATTGAAACAAAAAGCACAAGGTATTGAAGCATGGACACACCTCAACGAGATTACCAGTGAGATCCTCTCCAAGAACATCAACATGCAGTCCTTGATTTCTGAGTGCACGCACAGCATTGCCACGGAGATGCTGCAGGGGATGCCTCATTCCAATCACGACTCTTTTGACCCCTCCCTAGTTTGGTTTCACAGACAGGGTAGGATCATTTATCAACTACAAAACACAAACTAGAGCCCAGACAACATCGTATTCGTGAGCAACAACAACATCAACAATATAAGGCACACATGCGGGTTCGGTAACAAAAAGAAGAAAGGCAAAGAAGAACCTGGATCATAGCAGACACAGCACTGTGGTCGCCGTGGCAGTCGCCGGGCTCCATGTTCAGGTATGCCGTGGCGCCTCGGCAGCGTTCGCCGGCGGCGTCGACGGCCTGGACCTCCGCGGCTGCGGTACCCTGAGCGTAGAGGTAGCCCTCGCCGGCGACGTGACCGGCGGGTGAGAGGATGACGCAGCCAAAGTTAGGGTGGGGGGAAGTGAAGCCGGCGGATTTGTCGGCGAGGTGGGCGGCGCGTCGGATGTAGGTGGCGACGAGCGCGTGTGGTGAGGTGGGAAGGGACGCTCTGCATTTCCAGATCATTGAAGAAGGGTTTGCGCTGAGAGTGAGACACGACAACGCCATATTTGAACAGTGAGTTGTTTCGTTTGCTTGGCTTTAGACTTCGGGGACCAACATGCGGATGTTTGTGTTTGGATCCTGTTAATCGCTATGCCTCCATCCCAAATCACAATACAACATATCAACACCATGCATCCATCATCTACCTTTTTCACCTTTTTTTTTTTTTATTATTATTATTATTTCTAATTCATTTAACAATAAATAGATCCTGATAGTAGAAATTCGGACAAATGCTAGTTATAAGTACGTGAAACTAGGATCGATTAATTGTTTTACATTATTTTTTTCTTTATTCAAAGATTGTCTCTCATTTTTAAGTTCTTATTGTTTATATATTTAAAAAACCCACTGTTCATCTCTATAATCGATAAACTTTTTTTATACCTATAATATTTTAATCTGTGATTTTGACATGGGACTTTAAGATAAAATCCATTATTCCATTACATTAATCACATCAAACTCAATATTAATGTTTTTTTTGCGTGTTGAAATACCTTTCAATTAACTAGAACGTGACTACCAGCCAAACAAACGGGAAAAAGTAGATAGCAAACCCATCTACTATCAATTAAAACATTGCCTTTCCTTCTTCCCTTCAACAAAATAGAAAGCACATTCACGTTGAATTAAAGGTAATAAGCAACCAGGAGAAAGTTTCAACGTCCAACGGCTGCATTAATGATTTGAAGAAACGATAAGTTAACAGGGACAGTACACCCATTATTGAAATGACCACTCAAGATACAGTAATGCACCCGTATAACATATCAGAGTGGCGCAGGCACAGTGATATGTCCCCAAGGGTACAATGAAGCATAGTCAAACACAACATAAATAAAATAGGCTAAAAGTACTACTACGAAGAATCGAACTTGGGGCAATACGTGCTAATATCTTAATGGTACAAGAGCTGAAGACAAGTTACTATCTTCGGCCCTGAACCTCCACATCACACTTACTCCTCCTCTTCAGCCTCCTCCAGCCAATTAACAAAGGGTTCCAGCGCCTTCACAAAGGTTTGCCTGTACCAGTTCAGCAGTAGTAAGCAACACAACACGTATGGTGGCAGGAAAATCTACAGACATCATAAGGAGGAACCAATAAATTACTATCTTAACGGGATACGTGTCCTCGGAAAAATTGCATACCTGCCCTTGGGGTTTGTTCCTTTACGGAACCAATGAAGAATTGTATCTTCAGCCAGTACATCCTGGTCATAGAGAGATCTAACAATCTCAGGGAACAGCTTCATAAGTTTAGCATCCTCATAGCATTGCATTTGTACTTTGTACATCAGTTCCAGCTCGAGTTTCCCACTAGTACAGAATGTATTCAACAGTTCTGCCCAAGTTTTTACCTTCATGAATACAGAGTGTCGTCAACAACTTTTACTCGGATAAAGTCAAGCATAAAATGTAATTCGAGTTATCAGGCAAATACATGTCAAATACACTCAATAAAAGTTTATATAATTAAAACATATCCAACTGTGCATCTCTTAAAACTATATGATAACAGCATATCCTATACTAAGAACATCTTAGCAGTACCCAGCTACCCTGTAATTACACAAATCCATTGGCTCATCAGCAGTTCTTTGAAACTAGACAATGAAAGTTCAAAATTAAAAAACAGAGGTAAATAACTAACATATAGATTCTAAAAAGAAAAACCTATTCAGTTTAGCACCGCCATAATACAAGTTTTAAAAACCCCATCAACATGAGTCCACAGGGTCCCAAATAACAGACATGAAAATTCTCAACCATGCAAATACAACATTGGCATAGATAAAAAATATCTAAAGGAAACCTGTCGGAGGGCTGCGTTTGCATTCTGTTGCTGATTTTTCCCTGACCACTGAACAGCATCCATTAAAACATCCCACACTACCCGCACCACTTCAATGTCTGGCAATTTAGCATCCCTAACCCGCAACTTCACTGTCTCAATGACTTCAGATGTATCAGCCTCCTCTGTTATCTGTGTTGTTAAAGCAGCCTTCATTTCCTTCAATTTCACCTCGAAAATTTTCTTTTCATTATATTCCACCAAGGCCACCAGTCCTTCCTTGCTAAAAAAGTTGTCAACAATATATAAGTTTCCATAGTAGGTAACAGAACATTAGGGAATGATAAAACACAGTGCACTAGCTTATCTTAACATCAAGCCAAATGTCAGAAAAACTAAATGAAAATAGCACAATCAATCCTCGAAGAATTTTAAACTGGTTAAAAAAACTCGCTACCCATGACAACATGCTTCAGCAGACTCAAGATCTATAATTACACACTTCAGATAACAAAATTGGTAATTGGCCATTAGCATTATAAGGCTGTAATTCAGACCTTGTGCAGTCTATTCAACTCCATTTCTCTGGTAAAAAGAAAATATACAGCATGTGCTGCGCTAAAGCTTGAATGTTTAACAAAACCCAGGGATAATTACTAAGGGTTGCAAGTCTTCCTAACATTATATTTAAGAATTAAGTTTAACTAAGGTCATATACTAAAGACAATAATGAAAAGACAGTACTTTAAAATATTATATTCAGCAAAAACAGTAACTAGATCTGAGTGCATTAGTATTCTACAAAAATAGTTGTTCACAAAATGAGATAATCAAGGCTGTTGGAACTGCCAAAAGTAAAATAGAATAGAATCCAATCGCCTGTACAAGTAACACAAACAGCGATGTAAGAAGCAATAATTGTAAAGAATATTATTTCTATATAGATATAAGACCTGAAATGCTCAGAGAAAGCTTCATTGGATCTTTTTGTAGGGGGGAAAAAGTCCAAAAGATTATCCTCTACTTTTCCCCGCTTCAGAATTGAAATAAGATCATCAAGGCTGTTGTCAATCAGATACTCCTTAAAGAAGTCAGTCATAAATGACAGAACTAGCCCTTTGGCCACAAGGTTATCTTTAAGTAGTGGTTGGAGCACAGTTTCTGGTGGGAGACCAGACAGCTTCTGGGAGAATGCAAGGGCTGTGAAGATTGCCAACTTCTTCCTCTCATTTTCCTCGAAAAGCTCCAAGGACTGGAGGAATCTTCGCATGACATTTTCAAGGTTCTTGATGAGAAATGGCCTTCGCCGCAAAATCTTTTGTATATAGATTACAGATGGTAGGATGACTTCACGCTTAGGCTCACACTCTATTATGGAGTAAGGATGGCGGTCCCCTTCATCAGGCTTGGTAGTTCCAGGTTGAGTACGACCCCCAGTGAAGACAACCTAAAGTGATGCAAAATTAAACATGAAGAACATTTGTATATGAAATAAATCAACAGACACTAAAAAATCAGAATGCATGAAGAACATTGTAACAATATAATGATTGTATTAATGCTCTAGTAAATAGAATATCCAAAAGATTATTTAATAAAAATATCAGGACATGGATTCAATAATAACAGTGCCTTGGATCAGTGGCAGCAAAAGCCCAAATCTCCTCCCTTCCCATAGAAAGAGCAAAGCAAAAATAAAGTAACATTTATGTGTAAGCGCAAACAATGAGAAAGTTTTCGTAAAGTAGACAGTATCTAAACATGCCACGCGATTACAGTTACCGATATCATCAACAAATAAATGCCATAATTCCTCGAATTATGCATACAATTCACTGTAATAAAAAAATCCAAAGTAAAAAGATTTCAAAATAGCTTAAAAGAATGCATGGTACTGAAATCAACAATGAGAGAACAAAGGTTTTCTGTTAGTTTAGGAAGCTTACCTCAAAAAAGGTGTCACCGTATCTTGAGAAGTTAAGGTCTGAAGATTCAATGCTCTTAGCAATAAGTTCCTGCATGCACAAATTACAACATCAGTTGCATGAATAAATCAAAGCAAGACAGTGTGCATGCAATGCAGACAGACAACAAATGAAGACTGTAAATGCACCTATAACATTACCAGATCACCAGCATTATCCAAATAAATCTGGACCACTGCATCCGAGAATGCTGCAGGGTCCAGGGGCGCTGCAATATTCCGTTTGCGGGTCTTAATCCGCGTGCCACTGGGGATGGAGATAAACAAGAAAAGGATAAGTAACCCAACATAGACTTGAAAAAATGGGAAAAAAAAAAAACAATACGTGTTACATGGAATAGCTTATCATTGTAAATAACAAAAATACAGTTTATTAAGATGAAAATAACCAAGACCTCGCTAGCTGCAAAAGTTATAAAGCATCTTTGCAATAAAAAAATTGCGTGGTTCATTTTTAGTGCAACAGTACTGTGAGAGGGTAAATTAGAAATGCAAGAGCATCCGAATCAATTGAAAGACAACACAAAACGTAGTGAAGGTAGCACTAAAATAAAATAAATAAATAAAACTCCCCCTTTTAGTTCAACAAATATTTTCCTTCCAGGCTCTCAAAAGGGTTTTGAGGACGTGCTGAGGATGTCGGGAAGGAAAAAGAAGGCAAGAAAAACCAAAAAAAAAAATGATTTTGAATATTACAAGATTAATATCATTTCCCTTTACTTGAAGGTATGTCATATTAGCATAGTTCACATACTACACAAGTATAGTCCATGCAGCATTAAAAGAACATAACCTATCTCAGCCATGCAACATGAAGCAAAAAACAAGAAAACAAGAAACCAAGAAAACAAGAAAATCCAGCCAAAAAAGAACGAAACTCACCCAAGAGTGGGTCTCTCCTTCGAGCTGCAAAAAAAAAAAATCAGAATTAGCAACCGAAATAATTTTGATCCTTATCTAGATTAGAGTAAGGACAATAGTTTAATAAAATGAAAAAAAAATGGCTAGAAATCGAATCGGTGAGGGTAGATCGGACGGCGTTAGGGCAAATGGTGAAAAGGTAAATTGATACAAATTTCCTAAAAGGAAATCGGAAATAGGCTATGGATCTGCTAAAATCGCGACGAAAAACAGCGAAAATTGTTGATCTAATAATTTTACCAGAAGAGGCGAGGAGGGAAATTGATAAAGGGGTCGCGATGCGGTGGTTTAGATCGGTGAAATGCAAAACAAGAAACGTTGAAAGAGAAAGTACGAAGAAGAGAAGAAAGAGAAAGAAGATAGATACCTCATAAACCAAGACGAAAGAGGATCGGAAGATCGGTGAGTCTGTGACTCGGTGCTGGTTGTGAAGAACAAAGAAATTGAGAAAGGAAGAAAAGAGGAAACAGGACAGAACGGAACTCTGAGTTTGGTCTCCAACGCCTGTATTTATATTATTCGTTAATTAATTAATCAATATTTATTTTTTAATAAATTATATTAATATTGATGTTGATGTTGATTTTACTGATTAGCATCTTAAACAGTTTGGTTGATGATAAATATCAATAATCTTAAATAAAATATATTTAAGAACGTTTAGATAATTACTTAAAAAGGATTTTTAGACTCACTGAAAAAGATTTGTTATAAATAATTTTCATGCATATGTTGGTAAGAGATTTATAAAAAAATTATGTTAAAATACTTTGATATTTCATATGTTTGAAAATTTCATATAGGTTTTCAAATTTTTATTTGATTTCAATTAAGTCTTTAGTTTTTAAAATATGTAATAAATAAGATCAAATCGTTCACGGTTTATAATGTGTAATTTTAATTTTTTTTACTAGGTTAAAATTATAAAATATTGATGTTAGGTTATTTTGGTTTGCAAAATTAGGGATTTGAAGAATTTGAAAATGTTAGATCGAAGAAATGGTGAATATGAGTTTATTATAGTTGAATGTTTGTTTATTAGTGATTAAAAATCGTTAGCAATGAAGATGAGTTTATGTTCGTCGATATTCATAAATGTTTGTAGATTGAATATATGGGTTTGGTGTTGTGTTTTGGTTTTAGAATGAGAATGTTGTTGTTAGAGATATGAGATGTTATTTATTTTATATTTTATTGTTGATTCAGTATAAGTTATGAATAAATTATAAGTGTCAAAATTTCATATTAAAATTTATTACTTTTTTGCACTTATCAACTCTCTCGATATAGCATCTTATTTGTCTTTAATAAGATCCCAACAGTTTTTTAAAACTCAAACTTTGAAATTGATTATTTGAGAAATCAATTTCATAGTCCTTACAAGACAACTTCTACATTCCAAACTACAGATTCAAAATCAGAAGCAAATGGTGAATTCAATTGTCAAATAAAAGCAGTATAAAAGTGCAATAAATTTTTCAAGACAATCAATTGTAAGAACCATTGATTCTAACCAAAGAAATTCTCTCTTGAATCTTACAAGGATGTATTTCTCTCCTTTTCCACTGAAATTGAACAAATTAAAATTGTGAGTCATTTTCAATCAAACCACACATAAAATCAGCATGGATCTTAAGGTCTTTTAAAGGGTGTAATGAGACTGGACTTCCAAAAATTATGGTTTTTCAACTTTAGAAACGAGAGCATAACTACACTTTAAATCCACTTCCATTTCTACTCTCATTTCATTTCATCCCATACCTCAAAACCCAATGCTTCTTTTTTCCTTCATTATTCACTCCTTCTTTTTCTTCTTTCGTTTTCTTGTTTTTTTAATATAAATACATTTCTATACAATACTAAGGAGTGAATTCTAGTACAAAATACTCAACTCCTTTATTTTCTAAGTACAATTCCACCAATCAATTCCCATTTTAAAGTTGAATAAAATGCACATATGCTCTCTAACCCTAAAGTGTGCAAAGGGGAAGGATATTAGTTAAAGTTGAGGTTAAGGTGCATAATTCAAAGCAATTAGGCTCAAATGGACTATCACAAAAGGATGATTATTCCCAGGTTGGATGTTTGGCATTAAGTTATTTAAATTCAACAAAACTACCTTGATCATTTCCATGCTTCAAGTGTGATGGTATCCAAATGAAAACTCAAGCAATACCAACTTAACAACAAATAGTGGAAACTCTCAAACTATTTAAGGATTCACACACTCACTAAGTTTTGTTTTTGGTTTCTTTCCTTGGTATATCACTTGTTGTTACAATTGATTGTCTTAACCAATTATCCAGCATTAATATCCTAATCCCATCTAACTATGGACTAAACCAAAATTTTCCTTCCTTTTTTTTTTAGTTGTACTATCTTAGGACACTTATTGAAACTTGATTTCTCTTTAACCAATTTTCTCAAGAAAGATTTTCTTATAATTCCCAAAAGCACAAATTTTAGTTGTGTATTTGCTTTGTGCATAATATTAGGCAAAAAGTAAGTGACATTGTACATTTTAACCTAAAACAACTAAAGCATAAGGTATCACATTCTAACAAAAAAAACTAAAGCATAATATTACTAAATGCAAAAGTTCTGCAGTAAAACAAAAAAAAAATATTTCATTGAGTTCTGAAAGTTGGAATAGTGTTGTGTGTCAATCTCCCTTCATTACTCTATCAAAATTAGTCTGAAACTCCTCCTTTTGAAGGTTCACTCTGACTGCCTCTTCCCCCACAACAAGATTATCTCTATCTGCAACTCTTGATCGCTCCATAATATAATTTCAAATCAACATATTTAAACTAAGTTTGAGTTCCCCTTAATTAATAAATTTAACCTTGTAAGAACTTCAATCATTTGACTAAAACTTAAATTTAATTCCACACCAAAATTCTAAATCGACTGATTTAACATAAGTTTATCGATTCCACTTACTTAGTATACATTTGTCTAAAAACTATCAAAACATTATGATAGATAAAAATTCAAATCAATATTGTTAAAAGTTCTAATCATTTAAAAAAAATACAAAATACTAAAAAAATATTTTGATAAATATAAATGATAAGGTATAACCAAAAAATAATACAAATATTATATTAGAATTTAGAAAGAATTGAAACAAATGTTTCTCCATCCATTCCAAATTATATTCAATCCAAAAATTTTGCTTATAAAACAAATAACTAAATATATTTTTATATGAACTTTTTTAAAATATTCACAATATATCACTTTTTTATTCTTAATATTTATATAGTGTTTTCTATACATTTAGTAATACTATAAACTTTACACATTTTTCATTCATTTATCTTTCTAATAATTTATTTTTAACTTTCCTTTCTCCTTATCACTTGAACTTTATCTTTTTAAAAGTTTGATCACATCTCCAAGTAGTTAGAGATCTAAGATATATTATTTTTAATCGATTAATTTTTCCATTAGAGTAAACTCCTTTGTGGTTTGAATATTCTTTATTTTATTTTTCTTTCTTTTGAATTTGTTATCAATCTTGGTGATGTTAATTGAGAAAAGTGGTTCTCTTAACTTGGCCTAGCTTATATGAATTTTTGTTATGTTTGGATATATTGTTCCAAATCTTTTTTGCTTGATTTTGCAGGGGTAAGGAGTTACAAGAGAAGTTATTTATGTTTTTTTATAGAATATTATGATAGATGATTTGGACGTGAATGTGACTTAATTACAATATGTTTTATTTCCATGCATGAATTATATTGTTTGAAAACCATTTAAAGGTTTAAAATTGAGTGATAATATCATTTAAGTTGTTGGTTATAATAGATGATTGTTTTAATATGTTTGAATATGATACTCTTTGTTAAGATGTTCTTAAACTGTGATTTGAATATGGTTTAGATGGATAAAGTTAGTTTATTATAACTTTTTCATATACTAGTTTATGAGTTTGATGTGAATGAACATATATATTCAATTTGGGTTATCAAGGCTTAAATGAAATAAGTGAAGGATGATATTGTGGTTGTTTGATGTTTTGAGTTTGTTTGAAGTTATATTTATTAAAGTGATTTTTGGGTAAAACTTGTTAACAAACTTGGTTCTAATACTTGAAATTGACTTTGTAATATTTTTATCTCAAATGAAGGATTTTCGATCAAGTAAAAGAAAAGCAAAAACTTTCTTAATCTTATTTCTTTTAAGTGAGGGATTTTTTTTCTCAAGGAAAAATATAATTGAAACCGAACTTTTATTCTTGACTGTACTTTTGCTCGAACAAATAAAGTTTTGCTTAAGCGAATCAATTTTCACTTAAGCAAAATTGTTTTTGCTCAAGGTAAACAAATATTCTTTTTCTGCTATTGTCTTTGTAATGGATCAAATGTAAGTGTATAGTATAAATGTAAATATAATCTTAATTAGTATATTTAGTTGATTTGTAGTTTTGATTAAATGAGTTATGTTGTATGAAAAATGATGGTTGAGAATGATAAGAATTGCATGATTTTGGAATTATAAATATGGATGATACATAAATCATAGTTGGAATTGTGTATTAAGTAAAAACATTTATATTATAATAGAAATCTCCTTAATTCAATGATAGTCTAAGTCATATAGACTAAGATATTAATAAATGAGAAGCTAAAAGGAAGTTCTTTCACATTATAATATGTAAATGTGTAATGTGTGTTGTAATGAATTTAGCCTCATCCATTACTATTGGGCTTGCTTGTTAATTTGAATCTCGGATCAAATGTTAGTCTTTGATAAGACATTTAATACGACTTATTAAAAAGACATCATTTGATATTTCATTTGTTGAATATTATTTTATGTATAAATCCACATATGATCTATATTGTACTATATATGGCCAAATGTCTTTTATTCTTGTCAACATTGATCTCTTTTTAGGACAACTTAATGCACAAAGGGTTAAATAGTATCTACTAAAGGTTAAGTGTTGTCTGTCAAAGGTCGAGTGTTACCTATTAAAGGCTAATAGCTACTTACTGAAGAACAAAAATTACCCGTTAAAGGTCAAGATCTATTTGCCGAAGGAGATATGCCGCATGTTGAGTGCCATGTGCTCCCTACCAAAGATTAAGCACTACCTGCTAATGGACACCTGTCTCTTATCGAGGGCCACATGTTATTTGCAACTGCCATATGTCGTCTACCGATACTTATAATTAATTATATTTTTCAAGAGATGCATGCTTTTTATCGTTGCCGTGTACCACCTGCCGAAGATAATGATAAACCACGTATTGTATAACTTAGCCAAAATATTGGATAACCATCACCTCAAGTAAATGGGTCATTGGATCAGTAGGCGTACACCGAGGTCCATACTTAAGCCTATTCAAATAAGGGTCCACAAGTATTAAATTTGTTATAAATATTAAATGTTATATAATAGTATTAAACATTAAATCTTAAATAACTACACATTAAATGTCACTATTAAACATTAAATAGTAGTATATTAATTATTACATGTTAAGTTTTAAATAGTTAAAATATCAAATATATTCTATTAAACGATAAAATTGCTTAAAAAGGTAAGAAATCAAGACTATTATTTTTATATAAGATTTTTTAATTATCTTATTATTTTTCATAATATTATATCACGTAAAGGTAGGTAGCAAAACTAAATCCATGATTGTATCAGTATTCAATTAATTTTCAAATGGTGGTTGAGTGTTCCTCCCTACACCTCTATTATCTCGTCCTGCACCTCCCAATTTTACTTTAATTCCAATTGTATCCCTAATCCCTATAAGACTCAGCCTATTCATTGTTTTTATAAAAAGTTAGATGACTCTGCCGCAACTCACACCAACAAAAACCCTACACCCCCTTTCTTCATTCTACCCTTTACCCGTCTTGCTCTCCTCCGCTCCAAGACCAAGTTTTTAAAGTGCAACTGCTGCTATCTGTCTGTTGGCGTTCGTGTGGGGTGTGCTGTTAGCGTAGCTGGGTACCAGTTCTTCTCGTGTTTCAAGTTTTTCTGGCGTCCAGGTTAGTATTTTTCCTCTCATAGATCTGATTGATGTTGTGGGTGTAAGAATCATGTTCTGTTGCTTGATCCGTGGTTGCATTTTTCCTCTGTATATGAATTGTTTTGTGTATGAAAATGTGTATATGAACTGTGCGAATGGGATCGGCGGGGAGGGTTTTGGGGGTGCCGCATATCGAACCGCAAATGGCACTGCGGTTAACCCCTACCGCAGTACGAACGGCGGATGGGTTTTGGGGAGTGCATTGTCGAACCGCAAATGGCTTTGGGTTAACGCCTGTCGTAGCTGGATCAGCGCCAGAAGGCAACCGCCAGTGGATCTGCGGTTGGTTTGGTTTTAGGGGTGCACATCTTCATTGCCCGCATATCGCAATGCGGGTTGGGAGAAACGCAAATTAGACTGCAGGGTTGATGGAAACGCAGATCACACTATGATTTCTATTTTTTTTTCGTTAAGTTTTTTCTCAAATTGTTGTTTTTTTAATTTTAGGTTGTTTGTTAATTTTAGTTAATTTTTTTAAGTTTATAAAATTTTATATATTATTTATTATTAATGTAATTTAGATTAAGTATTAATTATGAATTTAGATTAAGTATTAATTAATTTATTGAATTAAATAATTTTTATTATCAGTAAACTATATTTTCGTAAATTGGTTTATTTGTTTCTTAAATATTCTTTTATATTATTTCTTATGTATATAATTTTAGTTAACTTTATTTTTGTTTATGAATTTTAGTTAATGCACTTCCTACGACGGCAAACAAAAAATGCACTTTGAAGTGCGTCTCTTCAGAATCGCAACTCAAAGGGCGGTTTGGCTTTGCCGCAATTCGATGTGCGACAAAATTAAAAATGAACTAACATGGGGAGCTCTCCTTCTTCCTCTCGTTCTTCCTCCCAAAGCCGAAAGCAGCAGCAAACAACACCATGATCAACAACAACCACAGTCATCAACACAGATAAAAAGCACAAAGTATTGTTTTGTTCACAATAAAATAGTGAAAGCTTAAGTAAAATGCAAGCAGTTCTCCCTGCACCTCACCAAAACAATAAAACAGTGAAAGCTCCTGAAATGTTCGTGGGACCAGGAAGGGGTGAGGGGGTGTAGGGTTTATACTATCAGACAAAAGTTAGGATTGTTGGCTGTTAGGGGTTAGGATCTCATTTATTATTCATTAATTATGGTTTGACTTTATTAAATGAATGAAGGGTAAAAGGGTAAATTTGGAGGTGCAGGGAGAAAAGGGGGAGGTGCAGGGAGGAACACTCATGGTGGTTAGTTGTCTAGCGTGCACATAAATATTAAAGCAAATAATAATTTCAAGTAATTGCGAATATATCTTTGTTAAATTTACAAAACAAACCACTAGTATTAGTAATACATTAACCATAATGTGTAAGGGAAGGGAGGAGGGAAGTTTAATTTTTCTATAAAATACCTTGACTAGGATGATTATTCAGTTAGAAAAGGAAGAAAGTGGATATCTCAAAGTAATAAGAAATATTTTTTTTTTTATTAAATATATTCGATTTGTTTACTTTTAAATATAACTTTAATTAAGTAGATGTTATTTTATTATTTGGGTTGACTTGTTTTTCTTTTTACTTATTATGTATTTGGTTTATAAAAAATATGTTAGATTAGTTTGTCCCATACATAGAATAAAAGTTAATTGGGTAATGCTTCCTCCACCGTCCCATCTTCTCCCTACACTTCTCTAATTTTTTTTAAATTCTAAATGATTGTAGAGTCATCAATCTATCACATGTCTCCATATCTATTCAAATAGCTGACATTTTCACTAAATCATTGCCACACCAGTGTCACAATTTTCTACTTGGCAAATTGATGCTTGTAGATTCACCAGCATCAATTTAAGGGAGGATGTCAACAGAATGAATGGCAAAGATATGCAATTATATATTTATTTTTAATAGTTATTCTCTTAATTAGAATAATTAGCTGTAGTAAATGTATATGACAATTTAGCTTATTTAGTGGGTTGAAAATCAGTTTGACAGATTGTAATTACTTGTATATATGAAAGTTCTCCAACAATAAGAGACACAAATTTTTGGCTCTATCTTCTTTAGGTTTAACATGATAAAGGGGTGGTCTTCAAAGAAGAAGATGACGATGATGAATTTGTGTCATGTTGCGTATCATGTTGCTAGAATGGTGGGAAAAAGGTATATGAGTGAGAAAATCAAGCTCCTATCCATGTAAGATAAAATGCCTCCGTTCCACTTAAGATAAATCGACATGTTAGATGAACTGTGTCATGTTCTTTAGCATGTCACTAACTATTTAAACATCTTTACTAGAAATGACCAAATTAAACAATATTAACAAAAATTAAGACCTTATTGATCACAAAAATAAAAATAAAGGATCATATTGAATGAACTCAACAAAAATTGGAATTAAATTAACATTTAAACTTTTCTTTTATTTTATTATTTTGAATTAGTAAGCATAATGCATTACATCCAAATAAAAAAAGAAATGTAACCAATAAAATATCCTTTTAAGATAAAAGATAATAAAATTATTATTATTATTATAATTATAAAATTAAAATAATTGTTTTAAATTTTATTGTAAATAATTTTTATTTATTTTCTATGTAGTTTTATAATTAAAAAATATCAAGTTTAAAAGAACAATCAAATGAAAAAATAAATTTTAAAATGTCACTTAAAAAGTAAAATTGATAAAATAATTATTTTAATTTTAAAAAATATTGATTTGAAATTAAAATCAGAAACAAATGTGAATGCTTAATTAATAACACTATACACACTTGTCTATTACAAATTATTTTGTGAAGTATTTATGTTTTGCAATTCAAATTTATAAAGATCAACTTATTCTCTTTCGTAGTTAACGAGCGCGTATTATATGGAATGGGTTAAAGTGAACCAACGAAATAAAAAACTTAAAAGGAAATTGCTCCTTCCACCTCCCCATTTTCACCCATCACCTCCCCAACTTTTGGTGTTTTTTTCTTTATTACAATAATATCTTTTTATTTACTTTTTTACCCTTTTTACTTTTTTTTACTTTTAATGTATTTATAGTAACCCTTAAACCCTATTAACTTTACTTTTACTCTCAGAAACCCACCTCTCCCCAAACCCTATTAACTTTACTTTTATTCTCACAGACCCCACCTTCCCCCAAATTGACATCCACTTTTCTCCCAAACTGACATTGCTCTCACAGCCCCCACCTCCCCAAATTGACATCTCTTGTTCGTTGTTTTCTGATCCAAACTCTTCAAACTTTGCTTTGCTCTCTGTGGGTGCGGTGCAGTGGTGTAGTGCGGTGGTGTGCCCTGTTCCTGTGTGCGATGGTGTTTCGGTGGTACGACAGTGGTTGGCATTCGTGGTGCGGGCTACAGATCGTTCGATCGTTGGTCGTCTAACAAGTGCTTCGTCTACCATGTTGTTCTGTAGCCTGCATGCATATATCATAGATTTATTATGTGCATTTACTGTTGTTCGCTAGTGTATCGTGTGTATTTGCCGTCTCTGTGCAGGAAGATATGTGACATCCCTTTTGGCTTTGGGTGTTTTTTTTTTCTTTTTTAGTTTATTAATTTTTATTTTATTTGAAATGTTTATATAGATTTATTTAAATCTAGTTCTTATTTTAATTTGTTAGTGGAAAACATTTTTTTTAATTGTCATTCAATTATTATTTATTTAGTTATTTGAATAGAAATTTAAAACTATGATACGTGATGATACATTATTAAACGGACGTTGACATCCGTTCACAGATATGTCATATCCATTTAAGGTGGGTTTGGACATTACAATTATGGTTTATTCACGCATTTTTTTTTTATTTACAGAGTCCTACCTTCATAATGCAGAGATTATTGAACTTCTATATTCTTCCTTCCAATGCAGAGATGATTCAACTTTTATAAGGAAGAACAATTCTTTCTACCAATTTCTCACTCACCATACTCTCTCATGTGAAAGAGAAGAAGAGAGAATTCTACAAAGAAGAGAAAGAATTACAGGACAAAGGACAAAGGACAAAGGACAAAGGAGTAAAAATGAAAACGTAAAAGAATCAAAGAGAATCAATAATAAATTACGAAAGTTACGTGATGGAGTAGGTAAAATTTTTTAACCTTGTAAATTTTTTATTAAAAGAATAAAATAGGAATAGGAAAATAGAGTGAAGGGTGAAAGAGAAAATAGAGAGGTGGAGGGAGGAAATGGAGATGTAGGGAACAATGCGGGAAACTTAGTTCCTTTTTCTTTTTCTATATTAATTAATTAATTAAGTACATAATTAGAAAACTATTAATATGGTCTTAAATTTTCACAACAACAAATAAAGAAAATCCATCAACAAAATAAAATAGTCAATAATTTAATTTAAGAAAGAAAAAGGAAAGAGAAGTGCCCGTAAAGGGAAAGAAGATTTGACAAAAATACCCTTTCACCTTACATATGGAGGTGCAGGAAGAAATACGAAAGTGTAGGAAGTAGTGTCCTTGTGCAAACGACTTCATGAAAATGGGCTATTAGTCAGGCCATTTCTTTCTGCACCCCTTATTTTCCATACGCTTCTTATAAAATAGTTAACATACCAAACTGTTCCTGAAAGTGTTTAAAATCCAAAAGTTTTTTTTTTTTTTTTTTTATATAATGCAACTAATGATTTTAAGTAGAGTCTTCTATTTAATTATTATATTTCATTTATAAGATTTGAGTTTAATATTTTTGTTGAAATTTATAAGAGATATTGATGCATGATTGAGGAAATTAAAAATATATTTTCTTAAATGCACTTACGTATAAGAGAATAATTAATTGAACTAAAACCTCATTTCCCACGAGTGCAGTTTATATATTGTGTAAAATTGGCAAGAGAAGTTGTTAACTAAAAACTCCATTGCCAAATCGCACCCTCGTTTCCCACGCTCACCAGATGGCAACCGGCTCTCTCGGTCACCATTTCTCAGTCTTATATATTTTTAAAACCTAAAATAAAAATAGAATAGCCAATGGTTTAATTTAAACACTTCCTTAAATAATGGTTTAAGTTAGAGTGTTATATATAAACAAAGTTAATTGAAAGAAGATACTCTCATTTTATTAAAGATAGCCAGAGAATAAATAATTGATGATTTTAACAAAGTTACTCTAATAAAAAAATTCAGCAATACTTTGCTCCTATAAATATATTAATTATAAAATGTTTTGTATATTTTTCACACTTAAATTATTGTAAATCATATCAGTATGATTTTTGAAATAAATAATTACGTATTCACAAAGAAATTCAACTTTAAAATGTCATTCAATAAACTTTAAAATAACATTTGGTTGATTTTCAATCAGGTTTGAAAAATCCTTGCTAAGTAAAACGCTGCCGTTTGAGTGAAGGGTATTATTAGTTGGTTTAATTAGTCATTTTCAAACGGCTTCGGGAAAAAATATATATAAATGGCTTTCAAAACAAATATTTAAAAATTAACCAAAGTCTATTCAAAATGTTGACTTCGCCTTCAAATTGTTACATTGCTACAACGCCGCCATTACTATAATCAACAATGTACATATAGAAAAAGTTATTTTTAATTTATACAAAATATACATTAATAATTTATAAATCATATATTTTAAAGTAGAAACCTCGCCTATAATGTACATTTATAAATATACAGAGCAATTTATCTATTAGATTTTATTTTACTCATAAAAGAAATCCCAAAATTGGCTTAGCATTACATTTCTTTTTTTGAACTGGACAATTACGTGTCTGAAGAAAAAAATATTCTTAATTATTCTCTTAATAAGTTTTGCAAAATAAATAAAAAAAATTAATCACACTTCTCTATTCATATCTGAAAATTGAATGAGCAAACCAAATGAGAAGATAGACTATATTATATAGCGAGAGTTATTTATTACATTTATTACAAAATAATTTTATTGCAAAGAGGAGAACAAGAATATTTAAATGCGAATTAATTGACCATTGAATTTATTAATTTGTATAAATATGTGGCATGAACATATATGAAGTGATGTAATTACTAAAGTTTGGTGGTGCGGTGCGTTTAAGGAAGAAATCGAAAATCTGAAAAATGGCACAATCATCGATCGGTTTTACTCTGAGCCAGAACCTGTTTAAAAGGAACGTTGCAGCAAGCGTGATCACTCACACTCCTTCCATTTTCAGAGGATATCGTTCTCTTTCTTCTCTCTCTTTCTCTCAGAGGAGAAGAAGACACCACACACCTCTCCCTCTCTCCGCCTCCTTCTCCTCAACAACCGCCATGGGTGAAACTCCTGCCACCACCGCCGATGCCGGCATGGACGCCGTCCAGCGCCGCCTTATGTTTGAAGACGAGTCCGTTCCTCTCTTTTAATTTCGTTTTTTCAGTACTTCTGTGATTGTGTTATTCGTTGATTGGTTGATTGATCTGTGATCTGGTTGTTGAGAACGGAATGCGGTTTTCTCGGCCACCTGTTTTGTTTGTTTGTTTGATTTGGCGGCGTTAGTGTGCAATTGGACTGTTCGTATGTGTTGCGGCGCTTTGATTTCTTTAGTTTCGCCAACGTTGACTGGAACGATTTTCTGAAATTTCCTGATTTTCCTTTGTTACTGTTTTACGTGGCGATGTGTCTGCTTTGAAAATATAAGGGCGTGCTCAATCGTAGCATAACATAAAGTATTAATATCTTGAATTTTCGAACAAAAGCTGTTTGTGCGTATGAGTCTCCAACATAGAGTCACCGGTGGCTGCCTCTTTTTTTTTTTTTAGTCACAGGATTGATTTACTACTTCAGTGTTTATTATTTTTCATCTCATTTCAAGGAGATGAGTGAGGACTGAAACCTGCAACTTCTCATATGCATGACCTTGTCTTACTCCACTCGACCAATCCCTTGGGTCTGTTAAGGGTCGTTTTCTAATGAAATTTCGCGATAAAAAACAGAAGGGGATGAGGTGGAATCAATATGGCCGTGCAGATATAGCTGAGTCACCCTCAACATGAGGTGCTAACCCGGTGACTGACCTTAGCACTTCAGGTGTGCCTTTCACTGTAGTCGTTTTGCAACTGATGGCTAGGAAAAATATGTGCATCAGTTCCTGTTAAATTATTAATTTCGAAGATTAATTAGGTTCAATCAGAGCGATTAGGATATTTCTAACCCAACTTTTGGTGTTTCTTCTATTGTTCTTAGAATCCCTTCGGTACAGGTTATGCCTCTGTCATTCAGAATCATATGGTTTAGGATGAACTGCTATTTCATAGCCTGGGTTTTTTCTAATATGTCCATTTAAAATTTCGGTCCATTGAATCTGTTTCTCCATTTCATAGGCTACTTTTGAAGGTTAGAGCAATTGAGCTTTTGAATATCTGGTGCTTCTGTAATGGGAAGTGATTTTACTTTCTTGAGACTTGTCTACATTCTTTTAACGGATAAGGCTTTAAAATTCTTTGAAGCGAGTATTTTTGTGTTATTATTATTATTATTATTATTTGTCTCGCCTCGAATTTGTAATTGTTTTGGGTTTGGAACTTCTGCAGATGCATTTTGGTGGATGAGAATGACCGCGTGGTTGGTCACGATTCCAAATACAATTGTAAGTGGACTTTTCATTCTTAGTTTTCAATTGCAATCGTTCACATCGCTTAGTGTAAAAGAAAGTTGTTTTGTATATGCTTTTACTTCAATAGCTTATAATTTGTGTTTTCTGAAAATGATTATTTTTTCTGATTTGTGTGTTTGTAAATTCTGGGATGTACTATCATTAAATTTTCTAGACAGATTCTCTGATACGAAGATTTGAGAAAAAAAAATTAATATTGCGGTTGATCTAAAGGAGTAAAATCTAAATCTTAAATATACTATCTAATTTGGTTTGTGATGATTATGTTTTATCAGTTATTGTTTTGGATTGAATTAAAAGCTGTGCAGTAATTTTGTTTTCAGTTCTCTGGCATGCACACACATACGAAAGCATGTCAAGCGAGGGCATGCTCCAGTGAGAGAGATTTATCCTGACCATATTATACACACATGGTTAGGATGGGCTTCTCTCATGATATGCAGCCTACATATAATGAACGGTCATTAATGAGAAATTTGATAAAATTAGAAATTTATAATGTACTAGAGAACCTAGCTGTTACTTTATTGCAAACAAACTCCTGAATACCAATGAGGCAAGCCTTAAAGAGCTGCAAATTGATTTGTTTTTTTTTGCATCATACATTGATAGTAGATTTTGATCAGCGTGATCAGTAGACAACTGAAATGAAACATAATTTTTCACTGCTTCTACGGATTTTGTCTTCCTAAAGAAATATTCCTCGAGATTTTTTGAACATCTTTTTTAGACATATAGTTTTCTTTTTCTGTTTTTGTGTTTCTCCTGTCTGCCTAAAGATCTGGTTAATTTATTCTTTCGAGCTTCAATGATTTTTATTAGGTCACTTGATGGAGAAGATTGAGGCTGAAAATTTGCTGCATAGAGCTTTCAGTGTATTTCTGTTCAACTCAAAGTATGAGCTGCTGCTCCAGGTATGTCTATTATTGATGTTTTTCTTGCCTCATAAGCTTGTAGTTACATCTTGTTTAAACTAAACCTATTGATTTCAAAAGTATCAAGCAGAATTTGAACCACATTTTGTTATGTCATATCTCTGTTCCTGTCGATAAAATTTGTTTTTATTTACTGTTTATCAAGTGTTTTTATATTTATCGTTGTTGTTTCAGTATTTTGTGCATACTGATTAGAATGCTTTACATCTGCATGCAAATCAAGAGGTGGGCCAAATACCTAGTGGTCTTCAATATATGAAAGGGAAATGACCTTTTGCTGTTAACTACTTAAATGTCACTCTTTGCAATTAATTTTGAGCATAAGGAAAATCAATAAAATTCCAAGTCTCCAAGGTCATTCACTGAAGTAACAAAACAAAGTCACAGTAGTAACATTCATTTTCTTACCGGTTATATTTGTTCTTATTTCTAATTTGATAACACCTTCATCATGACTTGTACATTGAACGATTTATTGTGAGCAACATTGTAACATTTAATTGCCTCTTGTTTAAATTATTATTGTTGTTACAAAATCTATGTTGTATGTGTTTTAAAGTCGTAGATTCATGATTTAATTCGGTGTGTTGACTGAGATTCTCTGCTCTTCATGATGAAGCAACGATCTGCAACAAAGGTAACATTCCCTCTTGTGTGGACAAACACCTGTTGCAGCCATCCACTGTACCGTGAATCTGAGCTGATTGAAGAGAACGCCCTTGGTATACACAAAGTACCTTTTATATTCATCCAAACGACCAGACAAATCTACTGTGTCATTGCTCCTTTTTATTTACGTTTTTCCATCTTGTGTTACCAGGAGTAAGAAATGCAGCTCAGAGGAAGCTTTTGGATGAGCTCGGTATTCCTGCTGAAGATGTACCAGTTGATCAGTTCACCTCACTGGGTCGCATACTTTACAAGGCACCTTCTGATGGCAAATGGGGAGAGCATGAACGTAAGCCAATTTAATTGTTATTAACTTTTTCAGCAAGCCGATTTTGATGTATAACTAACCAGGGTTAATTAACAATAATTTAGGCAATGAAATCATAAATCTAAACATGCACCATTAATAGCTATCAGTGCTATTTGGGGCATACGTTTTATTCCAGCTGAAAAGGTCCTAATCTGCTGATATTTGCTGCAAATTCCAACTGTGCGTTTATGTATGTGTAAGGAATGTTAAGTAATTGACAACTTTTCTTTATCCTCTCCTTGATTTCAGTGGACTATCTGCTTTTTATTGTCCGTGATGTTAACGTGAATCCCAATCCTGATGAAGTGGCTGATATCAAGTATGTGAACCGCGATCAGTTGAAGGAGCTGTTGAGGAAAGCCGATGCCGGAGAAGAAGGTCTGAAGCTGTCTCCATGGTTCAGACTAGTTGTGGACAATTTCTTATTCAAATGGTGGGACCATCTCGAGCAAGGAACTCTTGGTGAGATCATTGACATGAAGACCATTCACAAATTGACATAAAATCCAGAGAGGAGCTTGCTGCATCATGTAATGAAGGGTACCTGTATTCCCACCCAATAAAAGTCAAAATTATAACCTATTTTCTAGAGAATTTCGGAGCAGTACCCCAATGGAAGCTGTTAGTCTTTTTTCTTATTTTCAATGATAGCCGGAACATTAAACTATAGGAGTTTTTTGTTGCATATTTCGGATTTTGGGATGCAGCAAGCACTCTGAATAAGTAAGATGGTTAGTGATATGAATCAAACATTATAGTGGTGTCGGTGTTTGTTAGTGGATATTTTTGTTTACATTTTAAACGTTTCAATTATTAACGAGGAGGATCGGAAAATCCGATGATGACGTGTGGTGCTACAGAAACACGGATCCAGATTGCAATTCTCCATTCACAGCGAAGCATGAGTTGCACTGCACTTCCACTTATATATGCATTCATACATTACTTTTAACTTATGTCAAAAACCTATATAAAGTTTAAACGGAATCAATCATTCTAACGAGTGTTTTTTCTCCAAGCCATGGAAATTAAAAAAAGTTAACAATTTATTTATTATTTCTTTTAAATTCAGCTTTAAAATTATTGTGACTAATAATCAGATAATGATATTTAGATAATATCTTTGACAATATTTAAACATTGATTACGTGTCAATATGTGATTGGTCGTAAATTATTTTATAATAGTGTTGATTATTATTATTGATTATGGAGTAATTTATGACCAATCACATATTGACACATAATCAATGTTCAAATGTTGTAAAAAAAATGTTGTCTAAATATCATTATCTCTAATAATCAACATAGGAGAGTTTTTTAATAAGTATGAAAAAGATTCTTTTTTTTTTTTCAAAATCCGTTGGAGACGGAATGTAAGAAATACGTGAAGTATTAGTTTTAGTGAAAAATGTGAATTAGATTTGTCTTCAATAATGGCCAATTGATGACGTAGTCCACGCTTCTCATCTGTGATACTTTGGTTGCGACTCGTGACGAGGACAATAAGTCAAAAATATCAATAGCTTTGCAATTTTTTGAATTGAATGAAGTGGTTACGTTTGATATTGAATTAACCAATTCTTTATACAAGACTTATAATTACGCACTGTTTTTTTTAACCAATCCTTTTCCCCCTTTTATTTTCTTATACCTCTTTATTCAGCCATTTATTTAAATACGACATCGTTTCACAAATAATTGTTTCATTACGACTTTATTACTTAAAAATAAACAAGTTGACTACTATATTACAAGCGTGAACTTTTATATTGGCATTGTAATATTTTTCTAAAATTCATTACATTTGTAGTAATTTATAATGTTTTGATATTTTTCTTACATTATAATGTTACGTCTGGTAAATACGAACATTTTGTATTTCTGATTAGTTTATAATATAAAACGTAGAAATATCTTTTTTAAAATATATATCTTTTTCATTCATAAATAGAAAAGGAAAAGTCAATGAAGAGATATTCTTATTATATTATATATATTAAAATGGAAATATTTATATTTATTTACTCATATGGTTAAGACTTAAGATCCCTTTCACAAGTCAGAGGCAATAGAGTTGATAATGTTGTGATTTTTCATTTTGACGCACTATCAGCTATCAAATATATTTGCAGTGAGTGGGAAGACAAGAATATCTCGTTCGTACCTCAACGCTTTAACGCCTTCCGCGTTTTCATTCTCGCCTCTTTCCAGCTTCAGATCTATTTCTCCATCGGTATGTCTCTTCATTTTCCGATTCCTTCTCACTCGCAAATCGTTCTTGATTCTCGAATCCTTTTCTCGCGCTCTCTCTCTCTTTTTATAATACACCTATTCAAATCGTTACTTGATCCGCGTTTGATTGTGTTTTTCGAAGATTTGAATTGGATGCTTAGGTCTTAGTGTTGATTCACTCTCTGTTTTTATTCTCCCTACGGTCTTCAGCTCTAAACCGCATTGATCTCGCTGTCTTTGTTTGATTTCGGTTTATTGCTAATTAACTAGTTTGTTTTTAGTTTATTAACTCTTTGATTTTCTCTCTAGGTTTGATTGCTAATGTTAAGGTCTTGTGTGGCTGTTGGTTATTATATTTGTGAATTTTCCAATTTAGTTTCGATTGTAGAATGAGTTCTGTGATGAACTCCACAGAGATATCAATTACTTGATTACACAGATTTTTTATGGCTTTATATGTAAATGCAAGCTTGGCTCGTAGACTTGCATGTACCGATGCAATAAGAACAAATTGTTACTCAGTGCCTTTGTTCTCGGAATCAAATAGGAATTATGTTATTAGCAAATTATGACATAATATTGTTAAAGTATCCTCATTTTGATCTGTAGTAAAAACCATAGGACACTCACCAGCAGGACTCCCTGTTCTGCTACTTTAATTGAGGAAATTTTCTTGGGTCATGTTTGGATTAATTTGTCATTCAAAACTGATAGGAGAAGAACAAGAAGGTAAAACGAATTAAACTTCTCTCGTAAGTTAAAGTTAGCATAAATAGAAGTTAATTTGTAAAAAATTTCTCGTGTAGTTTCTCTAAAAACTGATTTGAACTAGTGCGTAAAATAATTGTTGCTTGTGTGAGAAACTTAGTTCATTTAACCTTTTTCATCTATGACAAGTTTATGTAAGTAGAGCTCCAACGAGTGTCTTGTGAGCACTTATTAAAAAAAATTAGTAAAAAACATTAAAATATTCTGATACATGCTTTTAATTACTTAAAAGTAGTGATTACATGTTTTTCTTTCCTTTTTATATTATAAACATTATTTTTCAATAAAAAGCAGTTGCCATGGTTAATTTAAAATAAGTTAAATGGAGTAGGGGTAGAGCCGGATCCATGACACCCGTTTGTCATAACATTCAATTTCATTCCGTGAACCAGGATAGATTTCCGTTTGTTCTACACTAATCTAACACATCTGATATATATTTTTTTTCCAGGTTTTTTCAAGTAAATGGCCTTGGTTACTACCGCTGAAGTGTGTGATGCGAACCCGCAGTTAGTTTTGAGTGGGGAGCTTCGTGCCCTTCAGCCAATTTTTCAGATTTATGGTCGTCGACAGGTATTCTCTGGACCTATAGTTACCTTGAAGGTGTTTGAAGACAATGTTTTGGTTCGTGAGTTTCTTGAAGAGAAAGGCAACGGAAGAGTGCTAGTTGTTGATGGAGGAGGGAGTTTACGCTGTGCCATATTGGGTGGCAACCCTGTCGTACAAGCTCAAAACAATGGATGGGCCGGTATTATTGTCAATGGATGTATAAGAGATGTGGATGAGATCAATGGTTGTGATATTGGGGTGAGAGCCCTAGCTTCCCATCCCATGAAAGCCAATAAGAAAGGCATGGGGGAAAAGCATGTTCCCATAAATATTGCTGGGACAAGGATCTCTGATGGGGAATGGCTCTATGCAGACACTGATGGAATTCTGATCTCTCGAACAGAGCTGTCTGTTTGATTTCATTTCATGTAAGGACTACATTTATGTGACAGCACGACCTAGTGTAGTGCTTTTGGTATCTGTGCTCATGACCCAGCTCATGTCTTCCACAAAATTATAACCGATAAAATCCCCTTGATAATGAAAGTTGGTTGGAGTGTTTGTCCATTTCATGCCAACATTATCTCTGTTTTTAATTGCTGTCACGAAAGCTTATTTTCCCCCCCATAAATTAAGTTAATGGTTGTCTGTTACCGAGTTTGGTGAGATTTAAGTACAAAAGTATATACATATCCATATTTTGACCAAATGATCTTATTGTACTCCGCTGTAAAATTATGTTCCGCTCTGGAGACCCCTACTAAGCAAGAAAGATTGGTATCTTTTGCTATAAATTTGGTAGGATATGTCTGTCCTTGTCTCTTGTTTCATCTTATTAATGATTATACTAAAACTCTTCTGAATCGATTTGTTTTCTTACACACAAAATTTTGTTCTTTATAAATTAAAACTTAAGGATTAAGCTACGGATTTCTCTTGTTGAAGGGTGGATTTGGTGTTGAGTATGAGGCAACGTGATACTGCCTCTAATTACTTGGGCATGGACAAGGTCAATTAGGACCCTTTACTGTAAGTTTCTAGCATTGCGTGATCTATGCAAATTAAATATTTAAATTTGACAGGCCATCATGGCCTGTGGGGATTATAACGAGTCGCTTGAGCCAATTTTTTATTCACTGCTCTGTCCTTTTACAGAGTCCCGATCCATTGTGATCCTTACATGTTCATGTGCCTAATTCTTAACACACAGTGTGTGTGTGTGGGTCTAGAGTTCGTTGATCAATTGATAAATCTAATAAGTTGTTTCGCGGTCATAATAGAAAAGAAGGTAAAAGACACCAATTGTCGACACAGTTTCAGACTGAAGCGAGTTTTAATTTAAAAAAGTTCTCCCGAACAAAATGAACCTGTGTTTGTATCAGATGAAAGGTCTTTATGTTTTTATGATGCACTAAAGAAAAAAGAAATCGTGTTGACAGACCAAATTAACCTACCTTCAATTCTTATTCTCCGCAGCCTTCTTTTCTAATTCATGTTTTACTCCACATTCTTCATTTCCACCATCACCAAGTGTTTGATCAAAGCCTCAGAATAATCTATTTTCTTGGATGGTTGTTGTTTCTTAAAAAAAAAAGGGTTCTTTTTGTCCCGGGGTGTCATTGTTTCAAAGCTGTTGAACCGTGGAATTACACCAGACAGGGTGCCAATGCCAATGGATGTATGCAGAGATACAGTTAAATAGAAAGTGAAGCTGCGTGTGTTGGGAGGATGGATTTGGGAGATTGCATGCAGATGTGGGAGAAAGGATTTGTTTGATAAGGAATTTTGTTTGTTGGGTTGGGCATGCGTGTTTGCAGCTTATACCCAGGCTGATATGCCACTGAAATATATTCATTGTTTGAATTCTTAAACCCTGTTCTTCAAAAAGCTCTAGTTGAATTCTGCAGTCTGGTGTGTGCTACGAGAGAAGAACTTTTCATCTTTTGCATGAAAACAAAATTGTAGTATGCAGACACGAGTGGTGTTAAAATTGATTTTAACTGAAATTAATTTTATTTAAAATTGATTTGAAAGTAATTCTATTTATGTTTGGATGTTTTTATTGTTAAAGTAAGCTGATGATAAATCTTATGTATCCATTATAAAAGTTACACAAACGTTTCAACTCAATTAATTCGAAGATCCATAATCAATTTTTTATTTGAAACCAAATATATAAAGAGAAATACTTACCATCATATAAATTAATATTGTAAGGTAATCACGAAGAATTTATGTGAAATAAATTCTGGGATATCGCCAAGCTAGAGAAGCTCTGAATCTACTTTGCTAAAAGCTGATCGTATGACATTGGTAAGCACGAAAGTGCTTCAATTCCACATGGATAGAAATTTTGGTATTACACATAATAATGATATATTTGGCCATACGATTTTTAACATAATGGCCGAAAGCTCATTTTCAGCGAACGCATGCAAAATGACACGATACTATCTTCATCTCATATAGATGACACGTATGCTGCATAATACACCTGCATGCGTTTATCCTTATCTCTCCCTATGACACTCCACTTCATCATCTTCCCATGGAGGAACACCGAGAAGAAGGGTTTCTTTTGCCCACACCACTAGCAAAACTACTATCCTTTCAAACCGATTTGGTCTACAATGGCCTGGTGTCGGTCTTTTCCCCTTTCTTCCCTCTTTTTGCCGTGGCTTCACAGTCCTACCACCGAGCTGAGGAGACCACAGACAGTGTTGAATCAGCAGTGCAACGTGTTCCTTCTCGAATCACTCACGGTGGCACACTCTTGCTGAAGAAGCTGGGACTTTGCTTGCTCAGCGTTGCGTATGTCTGCATGATTTTGATTTTCTTCCTTTTTCTGGCTACTATGGTGGGTGTTGGCCTGGTTCGGTTCTGGGTGGAGGAACCCGTTTCTGTCAAGGAAAAATTGCATTTTGATTACACCGAACCTCACCCAACAGCTTTGTTTTCATTCAATGGATTCACAAGCTTTAAGGGTCACCTAAGGAAAAAGCAAATCAGTGTCCCAGTTGGTCACACATTTTTCGCTTCTCTGGTCCTCGTGATGCCTGAATCTGACTTCAACAGGGAGCTTGGCGTGTTTCAGGTATGATATGATATGATATGATATTATATAACTTCAATTGCTGGCACTGTATCCTTCATCAATGATTTCTTTCTTCAAGAACTAATTTTGGAAACAATTTTTCAGTTGACTGCAGAACTAGTATCTGTGAATGGACACGTGCTAGCAAAATCTAGCCAGCCATGCATGTTGCGGTTCAGAAGCTCACCGATTCGACTAGCCAGAACCTTTCTGATGGGCGTGCCTCTGGTAATGGGAATCTCAGGGGAGACTCAGAAGATCAATGTAGAAATACTGAGACACAAAGAAGATCACAGAAGAAGCAATGCTATCAGATTAACTTTGCATCCAAGAGCAGGAACATCAAATCTTCCGGAGCTTTACGAAGCTGAAATTTTGATGAGATCCAATTTACCTTGGACTAAAGAGTTGGTTCGAAATTGGAAGTGGACATTTTATGTTTGGGTGTCCTTGTATGTGTACATTGGTCTTCTTATGAGTCTGGTATGTTGTTACAGGCCAGTTCTTTTTCTGGTGACACCACAGCAGTGTTCCAATGAAGCTGCAAGTGGAGAAGCAGGAGATGGAAATGAGGTTTGTGATTTGTTGAGGGAATGGAGAAGAAGCAGAGGCAAGAGAAAAAGAAGGGTTGCAGAAAGTGTTGTTGGTTCATCAGCCTCTGGCATTAGCATGAGTAGCAGAGAAGATGCAACAAGTGTGTCTGTGGAAGATGATGTTGAGGATTCTGAATCAGTGTGCCTGGGTTAGAAATACAGGGATATGCTAACTTCATCTTCACTCACTTTTTTACATTATGGTTGATTATAGCTTTGTCAACTTTTTTAATGTTTCAACATCTTTTCTGTTTGAATTGGAAAATGAGAATGAAAACTACTGCTAATTTTCTGCTTTTTATAAAGGAAAATGTTATTTTCACATTAGTTTTTGACTTCTTTTTCTGCTAATTTACGTGTAAAAATTTAGTTTTTGACTTCTTTTTAATTAATAGTTTATCCAATTTTTGTCCTTTATTAGTATCCATAAAATATGAACAAATTAAATTAATGAAATCGAATTTTTTATTCTCTCTGCTTGTCAATTGGAATTTGATATATATATATATATATATATATATATATATATATATATACATACGAGTTTGCTAATTTGCGTACGCCTGTTTTTTAGTTGGTATATCATGAATTAAGTTTTAAGGTTAATGATATTTTAATAATTTTGATTTTCAAAATTAGAAAAATAAAAAAAGAAACCCTCTAAACTCTTACCCACCTCTCTCATCCTTTACAACCCTTTCTCTTTCATCTCTTTCATTTCAACATTTTCTCTGCCTTAATTAAAAAAATCAAATACTTGCCTTATTTTAAAAATTTTCATTCTCAAAACTGAAAAAAGAAACCCTCTCTCACTCAAACATTTTCTCTGTCATCTCTGCACTAGCTCCAACAAAAAAACACTCATTATTAAACAATTTACTTTTGTAAAGAGTTGAGTCATTGACATATTCATCTTTCGAAAAAAGTTCATTCATAATTTCTTTAATTTCATTATCTTCATTATATATATTACAGCCGACTAGCACAACTTGCACCAAGACTTATGAGCATCCTTTCTTTACATTCTGAGACACTAAGTAACATTGTTCCGTGGCCATTTAATTTTTTTGGGTAGAAATTCATTAACTTGTTTTCCTTTACTAAAGAAAAAACAAATCAAAATACAATAAAATTCTCAACGATAAAATCAAACAATAAAAATTCTAAATCTTGAAATTTTATTTAAAATTATATAAAGAAAAAATTAGGTGCTTTAATTTTTTTATTTATGTAAGTATTTTTTTTCTCTAACCATTTTATTTAATAATGAGTGTTTTTTTAGTTGGGGCTAGTGGAGAGATGATAGAAAAAATGTTTGAACGAGAGAGATGAAGGAGAAAGGGTTGAGAGGAATGAAGGAAGTGAGTAAGGGTTTGGTTTTTTTTTTTTTTTTTCAGAGAAAAAGTCTGAGTGAAAGAGATGAAAGAGAAATGGTTGAGAGGAATGAAAGAAGTGGATAAGAGTTTGGAGGGTTTCTTTTTTTATTTTTTTTATTTTAAGAATGAAAATTATTAAAATATCCTTAACCTTAAAACTTAGAATTCATGATATAAGGATATTTTTGTCTACTGAAACTCGGTACACGTTGCTAAAATGTACCAACTGAAAAACAGGCGTACGTAAGTTAACAAACCCCATATATATATATATATATATATTACGTTTATTAGGCTTTTTGTAATTCCTTATATTCTTAGGTTTTGTTTCTTGGAATAAAAACACACTAATTTTTTTCATTTAATTAAAAAGGAAGGTCGTATTTTTTTTAAACTATTTTTTTGCATGTTGGCTTTATTTTTTTTATTAGGTTTTATTTGTCCCTTTGCATAAAAAAAACAAAAACATAAAGAAATACACCCTTCTTTAAGTTTTTATTTATTTATTTATTTTTCTTTTCCTTACACTTCCCACGTCCAAGTGTTACCAACATTTGTGAACATCATTTTTCAATTTTATTACATTTGTCCATTTCTTTTACATTTGTCCATTTCTTTTGTTTTCTGGTTTTTCCAATAACCCTAATAAGTAAACTTGATTGAATGTGACTTAAAATATGAAAGTTGTGACCGTTCATTATTTTAAATAATTTTTCTAACCTCAATAAAAAATGAAATAATAATAACAATAATATTTTTTAAAAAATATAGTCATCAAATCAAGTTTTATGTCTTAATAATAAATTACAATAACCTTTTAAGATAAAGAACAAATTTTTAATTCTTAGAAGATGGATTGTTTTTGTTGTTTTAAAGTTTTTCTTTAATTCAAAAGTTAATAATGATAATAATATTAATAATAATGGTATTATTATTTTTATTATTATTATTATTATTATTATTATTATTATTATAGCTGTCATGCTATACTTTCATTATAACATGAAAATATTTAAAAAAAATATTCTATATATTTCTATAATTAAAATAATAAAATTTTATTAAAGAATTAATTAAACAAAGACAATGGATTAAATTATTATAGTAGTTTTGAATCATCTAGAGAATAAAGAATCTTCTAATTGATATATTCATGAAAATATTTTCTTTTCTTTATTATTATTAGTAATAAAGTTTTCTTTTATTATTATTACTAATAAATCTGTATAGGTATTATTATTAATAATAATAAATTTTATGGGTAGAAACGTTCATATTCTTTGTGTATGATAATAAGCTTACACATGGGTAAAATAGAATCTTAAGGTTTTAAAGGATGATTTGGTGTTCATAAACATGAATTCTTGTCAAGATGATTAAAACAAAGATTAAGTTTGGTTACAAATGGGTTGGTTATATCCATCCATATATATATATATATATATTATATATATTATATATATATATGGATAGATATATATGGATAGAGATCATGTGGAAAAAAAAATATCATGTTTGGATTGTGGAAAAGAAACAGCTTCAAATCTTCACTTTCATATTTATTTCAGCTCACAGTTCTGAAATTGAACCTCCGTCGTAATAATCTCTATTTCTCATATAAATTCTGAATTTTTTCTTTCTTTCAAAATAAAAGAAAATGAGATGATCACAACCCTTCTCCTTCTACTATTAGAGTTAGATATTTAGGTGATGTGACGGTAGGTAGACTTATAATATAAAAGAGGATTATATGGGATAACTTTTTTATGGCTTTATAAATTATTAGATTTAATTTATTTTCCTTTCATATGAACATTTATTTTATATATTTGTATTTTGTTTTTATATTTATATTTTATTTTTATATTGCTCTAAATAATTATATATATATATATATATATATATATATATATATATATCAATTTTATTCTCTTTTTATTATGAAATAACATACACAATTTTCATCATTTTTTTTTTCATAACATGGTATCAGAAGAATTCTTGATCACGTTCTTTCGCAATCAATTTTTATCAAAATCTCCATCTTCTACCTCTCATTCTTGGCTTTCCTACAATTTCTTCACCTTCAATAGCTTCTGTAGTTGTTTCTTCTTCTAATAATTCTCAGGCGCAGTCACATTCCTCAACTTTGGGACTTTCTCAAGAGCAAATTCAAGGTCTATTGACACTTCTTCCTCAATCTAATCCCACAGTCACACATTCTACCGGTCTAGTGAGTTCTCACAATATTCTCACTTCTTATCAGGATCAAGGTAATATCTCTTCCCAATGGATTCTAGACACAGGTGCTACTGATTATATATCCAGTTCTTTGTCTAATTTTATTTCTTATCATAGAATCTCACCAATTGCAATTTCTCTACCCAACAAGAACTCTTCATTTGTTCATTTTTCTGGCATAGTTTCTTTTGGCCCACACCTCATCTTACATAATGTCTTGTTTGTTTATAATTTTTCAGTTAATCTTATTTCGGTCACAAAGTTAACTAAATCTTTATCATTTCTGAATTTTCATGTGAAATACAGGACAAGTCAACCCTACAGATGATTGGGAAAGCTGAAGAAAGAGATGACTTGTATGTCATGATAGTTCCTACATCCACACCCCTTGCTTCACCAACTACTATTTCTCCTGAGAATTCTATTGCTTGTTCTACAATAAGACCCGACTCTACAGATATTTGGCACTCTAGACTAGGGCCTCCTTCTTCTTCTTGTTATACCAAATTACACACCATGTATGCCTCTTTACCTGATACAAAATACACTCCTTGTGATACTTGTCACTATTCTAAGCAAAGAAAATTGCCTTTTCAATTAAGTACTACTGTTTCAAAAGCTCCTTTTGATTTAATTCATGTTCATATTTGGGGACCATGTTGTACCTCTTCTGTTGATGATTTCAAATATTTCTTAACTATAGTGGATGATATGTCTAGATTCACATGGATTAAATTGATGGCAAGTAAGTCTGATACAAGATCACAAC
Source organism: Vigna radiata var. radiata (assembly GCF_000741045.1). Taxonomy (NCBI): domain Eukaryota; kingdom Viridiplantae; phylum Streptophyta; class Magnoliopsida; order Fabales; family Fabaceae; genus Vigna; species Vigna radiata. Next base: position 15,984,829 of record NC_028354.1, on the reverse strand, counting down.
TTATTGGCTTTGTTTCTTATATCAAAACTCAATTTAGCATTGATGTAAAAACTGTTAGATCAGATAATGGTAATGAGTTTGCAATGACATATTTTTATAGACAAAAAGGGATACAACATCAATTATCTTGTGTTGAAACACCTCGACAAAATGGAGTTGTTGAGAGAAAACATCAACACATTCTCAATGTTCCTAGATCTTTAATGTTTCAATCCCATTTGCCTATAATTTTCTGGTCTTTTGTTGTTCGTTATGCTGTGCAACTCATTAATATTTTACCTTCCAAAGTTTTGGCTTATTTTTCTTCATCTCAGTTGTTACACAATATTAAACCTGACATTACTTTGCTATGCTTCAAATCTTCAAGCTCATAGAACAAAATTTCAGCCTCGTGCTAGAAAATGTGCTTTACTTGGTTTTAAAAAAGGAGTGAAAAGCTACCTTTTGTTAGATTTCAACTCAAGGGAAATTTTTATATCAAGGAATGTAGTATTTTATGAAAACATATTTTCTTTTCTTACTAGTGACAAACACTCACCTATTGATACACAAAATTCAAATTCCTTGGATTTTGTCACCAAAATCATTTGCTCTCCATCACCTCTTTTCTCAGAAGCTACTGATCAACCCTCTTTACCACCTACATCTCCTCCTTCTATTGTTCCAGACCCTGTTATTTCTTCTTCTCAACCTGTTTCCATTGAACCTGCCACTGCTACTCCACAAAGGAAATCAATCAGGCCAAAACATAAACCATCTTATCTGCAGGACTATCATTGCAACATGTTATTTACTTCTTCTGTCACTCAGTCATCCACAGGTACCTTATATCCTATCTCTTCATATCTCTCATATAATGCATTATCATCTCTTNATAAATCATATGTCCTTAATCTTTCCCAAGTTAGTGAACCTAAAACTTATAACCAAGCCATCATACATGATTGTTGGAGAAATGCCATGGATCAAGAAATTGCAGCTTTAGAAAATATCAAAGGGTTTTGACTGATCTACCTTAAGGAAAGCAACCTATCAGATGTAAATGAGTTTACAAAATAAAGAGGCATGCTGATGGGAGTACTGAACGATATAAGGCAAGGTTAGTAGCCAAAGGCTACACACAACAGGAAGACTTAGATTACTTTGAGACTTTTTCACCTGTTGTCAAACTCACAACAGTAAGATTGGTTCTGCCTTTAGTAGCTTCCAAACATTGATATTTACATTAACTAGATGTAAATAATGTTTTTTTACATGGAGATCTAGATGAAGAGGTATACATGTCTCTTCCTCAAGCAGGCCTCTAGACAATGGAATTACAAGTTGACAACTACTTTACTTTCTTTGGGCTACATATAATCAAAATCAGATTATTCACTTTTTGTCAAAAGTGATTCTACTCATATCACCATCTTACTTTTTTATATAGATGATATAGTTTTGGCAGGTGATGACATCCAGGAAATCCAAACTGTGAAGGCTCTATTGAATGCAAAGTTCAAAATTAAAGACCTAGGCCAACTCAAGTATTTTCTGGGCTTAGAAATTGTAAGATCTCAACAGGGCATTAATTTGTCATAAAGGAAGTATGCTATAGAGTTAATAGAAGATGCAGGATTGTTGGGATGTCAACCTGTTTCTACTCCCATACAGCCAGACACAAAATTCTCCAAGACAGAAGGAAAACCCTATTCAGATGTGCAAGCCTATAGAAGACTTATTGGCAGGTTATTATATCTAACCAACAAAAGACCAAATTTATGTTTTGTTGTTAGTACTCTCAGTCAATTTCTTTCCAATCCTTTGAAAGATCACTATGCAGCAACAATAAGGATCCTGAGATATATCAAGAAAAAATCCAAGACAGGGATTATTCTTTCCCTCCAACTATTCTACTACAAATTACCTAAAACTATTCTAAATCAAATCAAGTTCTACAAAATATTTATTAAGAAAAAAACTAATTAGCATTTCTATACCAATCCCTACCATAAGTACGAAACCATTCCTAAAATGTACTTTCCCAATTTACTATCATTATGAGAACGATGATAGTAAGTGGAATAACGTTTATTCTTACTCCAAGTTCAAATTGACCAAAATCAATGAAAAATAGTATAGCATATATAAGGCACCTAGAAGAAATCTCAATGTTGATGCTATCACTGTATATATTAATTTTTTCATTCTTGTTTTTTTTACATGGCTAAGATGTAATGGCTTATATATTAAAAATTCGTTTATTGGTATTAGAACAATAGTTTTTCTGTCCAAATTGAGTTTATGATAAAATGATCGTATTGTCAAATGATGTTTCTTGATGTAGATAGAGGATTTTTAGCTGTGGACTGTGTGGGCATGTTGTGATTTAGTAATATTGATGAGAAAAAAATAAGAAAAATTGTGTAAATATTTAACAAAAATAAATTTTGTAGAAAATTTAATCGTACAAAAATTCAATTGTTCAAATTTTATATTATTTTTTAGACCTTTTGTAATATAACTTATCTTTTTTATAATTTTCTTTTAAATGCATTAAAATAGTCTAGTATTTTTTGCTTGTGTTGTGTTATTTTTTATGCTATAATGATATATCATATTTAAACTTATCATAAAATTAAATATATCATATTATTCCATGACAACTTATAAATTATTTTAAATATTGATCAAATTTCAAATTTTTCATAAAATAATACGCTTAATTATATATATATATATATATATATATATAATATTTTCTACCAAATTTATATTCACGTATATGTGATTGTTATTGTAAGAATATATAAAATAGATTATTAGAGTTGATAAGTGTTTTAAAATAATGAGACACAATATTTTAATTTAAAATAATTCAATAATATAAATATAATTTCATAAACACCTCCCGTTTATCTAAAACACTCATTATCTCCCTATAACTCTTTCTTTGAGTTTCCTTTTCCTTCTTTCTATAATTTCTTACCCTTGAATAATTTGTTTGATAACTAGGAAGTGTCTAAACAATGATGACATTGAATCCTTCATTCTCTATCAATCAATTTCCATTCTAAAGCAAGTAATTTTTACGCTTTTTTCCTTTAATTTAGTTTAAGGTTACACGTAGGAGTTTCTTTGCATGTGTTATTTGGGTTACCTTTCTAACTCTTCGTCGATTAGAGGTCCTAAGGATTTGCTCAGATAATGTTTATGTGGTTTATAGGCATTTCTAGAGTTTCTTGAGCTTGAAACAAAGGTAGTGCATAGTGTAGAGCTTGGCAGCGTTTCTGATAGGTAAGGGAAGCTAATATGTTGTACATAGATAGGGTATAAATTAATAACCATTTTTGATGTGTTTACATGGTATTGAAATTTTAATTAATAAGATGCTTGAGTAATTGATTTGATGAAATATGGTTATATGATAGCTTATGTGAGCTGAATTTAAGAAAATGTAGATTTTGGGAATTTATGGTGTGATATTGTCATTGTTGGTATTGTGACTATTATGTAATTAATTGATGATGAATTTGAGGTAGAATGGAGTGCAAGACTGTGGTAAGGTTGATGTTAGTGAAAAGGGAGGCTATTTTACTAATTTGTAATCCAAATTTGGGGTATTGATATGTAAAATTCTAGATTACTGGAGTTGTATTTAATTTCAGTAAGTGGTATAGGGTATGTTATTACTAGTATAAGTTCTTAAATGGTTAAAAATAGGTTATGAAATATAGAAAGAGGAGCTTAGTTCAAATGTAGACTTATGTTATGTTAAAATGAAGAGTTTTTATGAGTGAATAGGGAAACCAATAGTTTAAGATCAATTTTTAAGTCAATTAGGACTTTCCTGAACACTTTATTTGTCAAAATATGCTTAAAAATGGGTAAAATAGAATCTTAAGCTTTTACAGAGTGATTTGGTGTTGATAAGCATGAATTCTTGTCAAGATGATTAAAATAAGGGTTAAGTTTGGTTTAGAAATGGTAAGGAAGAGCTGTAGGTACTAATGTAAGTGTATAGAACATGTGTGGATGAGAAGTGCAAATTTTGCAGAATTGGTAGGTGAGCAAATAGCTTGTTGGGCGAGTATTGAATGTATTTGGCAGTGAGATTCAGAGGCTAGGCGAGCTAGGTTGTTGGGCTGGAGAAGCTCTTTGTTTGAACTCTCACTGGGTGACAAAATCCGCTCGCTAGGCGCCATGATTCTTGACGAACGAGTTTGGGCATTCTTGGTTGTTTTCTTTTTTTTTTCTCTACTACGTTTGGATATAAATGGTGTGATGTTTTATTGTATACTTAGTGACATGGTTTGAAATACATGATGGTATGGAATTGTGGTTTAAGAGTTCTAAGGAAGAATTCTTAGTGATGGTATCAAAGTGTTGTTGTTATGAATGTATGAAGTTCAGTCTTTGGGGTTATCTTCACCCTCTAATGGCCATTTATTCTCAATTAGAGAGGAGTGATGCATGTGGTGAAAGTAGTAAGAGGTCCTAGTCTAAGGTACTCCGGTATGGCCTAAGACGTGGAATAGACTAACCTTGTGTGTGTGGGGTGAAACCCATTGACAATGACATTGCAAAACAGTAGAGGCCACCACAAGTGCATAACTCACCATAGCTTGACATTCATACTATATCCGAATGGTTAGGTCTAGGTCCATGACATGTTTAGGTTGTTAGGTTAATTTAGTATGAAATGTGATGTATGATGAAACTTTAAGATTCTATGTATGATTATGTTTACATTAGCTTACTCTTTGTATGTTTTTTTGTTTAATTGTTGTGAATGTTTGGTTCTTATTGAAATGATCATTTGATGAGTGTGAACAAAAGTGATGATGTCTCGGTAGAATAAGGTTTGGAGAGGGATGTATCATATGTATAGTTTATGTTAAAATAGATTTTTTATATAATTATCTTTTGAGAAAAACTTATATATATTCTTTCACATTTGTAGATATATAATATTTGTATAGTTATGTTGGATAACTATATGAATATTTTGTATTTTCTTTTAGTTTAATTGTAATATTTTATTGATGATGTGCTACTTTCTTTATAGTATTTATATTATTTAAATGAAATGTTATATTTATAATTAAAAAACTAATAGAAATGAAAGATTAATCGTATTAATTTAATATATTATATAATATATCATACATCTATACGTATGTATAAGAGTAATTTTTCATTTCAGTGTTTATATTTATTTTCTATTTTTACTTTTTAAATAATTTTTTTAAATTAAATAATTTTTTTATCAATTTTTCTGATTTGACATTTTTTGAATTTGATAATCTTTTAATTATAAAATTACATATAAAATAAATAAACACCATTTACAATAATTATGAAAATTATTTATATTTAATTTTATAATAATAATATAATTATATTTTATCATTATAAAAAATAACGTACATACACATAGCAAATATATATTTTTACTAATTAATAATAAAAAACATTCATTTTCTACTATATTTTAATGAGAGGCTAGGTTAGGCTCATATTGTATTAAACTCCCCATTATAATTCTCACATAATAAAATTTAAGAGTTTTAAACAATATCCTGAGTTATAAGAATGAAAACTTTTCATTAAAATAAACTTTTTTAATTAAATTGAAATTAAAATATTTTTAAACTAATAACATATAATTAGTTTGGAATTTACAAATGAGGTTGTATAGTGAGATTAAAAAAAATGTAAATTAAAACCTATTGTTTATAAAACTTCACGAAATATAAGATTAATTTTACTGTATTAAGTGTTAAATTGATTATTCATTAAATTTGACCATAAAAGAGGATATGTTGTTATTTATTTATTTGGTATTTCCAATTTTTAGTTTTCTTTTTATTTTAACAGTTAGATAGATATCGTTATATTTCCAATTTACTATCTTTTCGTTATTTTAAATTCTTTTATTTTTCTTTAACTTTAACTTTTGAAGATTATATGAAATTAATACGATCTTAAGAAAGTCATTTTTTTTATTGATGTCTTTTTTTTGTAATTATAAGAATCACATACTTATAAATAAATATGTGGATATAAATATAAAATAATATTTAATACAATAATAAACACATACACACACACACATATATATATATATATATATATATATATATATATATATATATAACCGTATTATTTTATGGGAACTTTGAAATTTAATCAATATTTAAAGCATTTTATAAGTTGCCATGACATAATTTTAATATTTAATCCTATGATAAATTTAAATCTTGATGTCATTAATAATGGTTTACAAAACACATTTGTGCTGTGTATAATATAAACTAAATAAACAGATAGAGAAATGAAGTGAGGAAAATTTTAATTTAAGAAAAAACGTAAATGAAATATATGTGAATAGAAAAAATATAAAAATTAATATTTATGAAAATGAAAAGTTATCATGAAATAGTTAGTCTTTTTTAAATTGTAAGAACATTCATGCATTGAATAAATTATTTAATAAATAATAAGTTGGAGGTAATTAAATTTCTATTTGATTAAGAAGGAAAATATTTAAATATTTAAAAAGGTGTCATTAAATAATTAATTCTAAAATAATAAAATAATTAATATGTCATTAATCTTGGTCAAGTCAAATTTTGTTATACATGATGTGTATATGAACTGTTACTCGCAATTTTTAATTGTTTTTTTAAAGAGAAACATTTTTATTTAAGTTAAATAAGATTATCATTATTATTTTCACAATATTTTTTTTTTTGAAATATTGAACGCACATTTCTCTTTTTTTTTATTATTTAAAAAGATTAAAAAAAAGGTTTTGTAGAATAACAATTGAAATTGTGAATTTATTGCAAGAAATAAAATAAAATAAAAGTGATTGTGATAAGAATGTGTGACTTTGTAACTAGTTTGAGACATTAAAGGAAAAAAAAAGAAAAGAAAAAAGACAGTTCATTATAACAACAAATAAAATTTGTTAGAACATGGAAAACAATAAATAGCAAATTGAGATCTAATCTAAGAATTATGATCCTAAAATGTCTGCATCTTGAAAAACAGAAACTAAATTTCACAAAGCAAAAAGTGCTTTTTCCAAGGTAACAACAACGTGTGTGGTTGTGTTAATTCGGAATTTTCGCATGTTATTTTTTCCGAAACTAGTGATTGCAATTTTGTATTATGTTACATAACCTTCTAAGCGCGTTACAACAACTTCACTCATTTTCATTTTAACTTTTACTTAATTCGCCCTAACCTTCATTAATTAATTTATTAACCAAACTTTGTTATAATTTTTCGTTTATACCAACTAAAATATACTATTAAATAACTATCCATAATTAACATTAATTTATATATCTAACTATGTACTTCTCCCCTCTCTTTTAACAAAACTTTATGATAAATTTATTTTTTTTGAGAAATTGCATTCTCCCGTTCAATCTTATTTAACATAAAAATAAAATTTCCATTTTAAAATTCAAATAAATATTTTCTTAATTTATTTCGCGAAGTTAGAAAACAAAACCAAAAAAAAAAACATTACGCATGAAAGAATATAATTCCTAGTACTAATTGCAAGGGATATATCAGGAAATTAAATTATATATATTTTTTTTTATAAACTATGATATTGATTTAATTTATTAATCCTTGTATAAAGACTTTATGCATAAAATAAAATGAATTGAAAAGATACGTGATATTTTTTATAACCTAAAGTATTAATTAGAGTTGTTAATCTTATCCCAAAACCTTAAATGCTATGGTGCGAAAGAGCAAAAGTTTAAATTAATGGAGTGCAATGATTAATACGAAGTGTATGAACTTTGTTTGCTAAATTGACACTAACATGGTAGGTTGGCTAAGTTTTATTTATTTGTTTGTTTATTTATTTATTCATTATTTAATTTTTTGTTTTTTTTTTTTGCACAAAAAGACAAAAACTATTATTTTGTATATATATGTGCATAGAGATTAGAATGTGAAAGAGATGTGTATCATGTTTTGGTTGTGTGTGGTATGTGGAAGCAAACATTTCACAGCAGAAACAACTCACTTTCATTGTTTTCAGCTCCAGTCTTGGAGCTGAACATCTCGTCGTAATAATCTTCATTTCCTATATATATATATTCTGATTTTGTTTTTGTTTTCAAAATGAGAGAAAATGATCTAAATGATGATCAGAACAACCTTTGTAATGAAGAAACAGAATCAAAAGGTGCGAAAAGAAGCCTGGCTGAGAGAAGAGGGTTCAATTCAGATGCTGCAAAAATCAATACAGCACTGTTTTGTAGTGACACTACAACAGACCCTTCCCCTTCTCCTGCTACTCATCTCACCATTCCTCCTGGAATCAGTCCCACTGCATTGTTGGATTCTCCTATTATGCTTCCAAATTCCCAGGTATGGATATGTATATATATATATATATATATATATATATATATATATATATNTATATATATATATATATATATATATATATATATATATATATATATATATAAATAATATACACAAATCACACAAAACAAAACTTATATGCGTTTTTTTATAGGTACTTTGGGTGTGTTTTTCAATCAAAATTCCAGTTTCTACCCCAATGATCCACAAAATAAGAATTTGCATTAAAGATCATAGATTTTGTCTGGGTAATATTTCAATCTTGATTTGAGAACGGTTTGCTGCATCTGGGTTTGTTTTTGTGTGATCACCATTTCCTTGTTTTCAAATTTGCCATGAAAGTTTGATTTTTTTTTTCTGATTGGTGTTCCAGGCAACGCCATTATCTCCCACCACGGGGAGTTTCTTCGTGATGTCAACTCTTCCTCCCTATTCTGCTCCTCTAAATCAGGTACCATTAACAAATCCAAAATGTCTGCAATCTATTCCGCCAATTTTTTTGCATGATCTGAATATTGAAAACGATGTATTTGATGCAGAGAATGGGGAGTAGAAATCTTTGTCAATTAAGTACTATGAATCACAATAAGCTTGAAACATTTTCTTTGATTGATGGTGTGAATCTTTTAAACAAATATGAAGCCAAGCTTTTTGTGTAGTATTTGTTGAAAAATCCCATGACCTATACTTTTTTTCTCAGATATTATATGAAATGAATCTATTTAGTTTATATTTTTCTGACTATACTAGTGAATTTGGTTGGTAACCTTGAACTCAATAGGTTTCTAGTAATTTCCAGTCGGTAAAAGGAGGGAATAGAGAAAGCCAACTACCTCCTCAAGTTCAGTCACCATTAAATTTTTCATTCCCATCAGATTTTTCAAAAGGGCATATGAAAAATAGTGAAGTAAATTCATACAATGATATGAAAATGGTAAATGATAAGATTGTTAATGGCAATAATGTTGAGAAGCCAATCTCTGGTTCTGAAGAAGTAAGCGATGAAAGTGCTGTGCCCAAAAACGGTATCAATAGTGAAGATATTGTAGGACAAGCTGCTTCAGAAGGAGAACTGAAGGAAGCATCTCATGCAACAGGAGTGGTAAGAACCTCAGAGGATGGTTATAATTGGAGAAAATATGGACAAAAACAGGTAAAAGGTAGTGAGTATCCCAGAAGCTATTATAAATGTACACAACCTAATTGTCTGGTCAAGAAAAAGGTGGAACGATCACATGATGGTCAAATTACAGAAATCATCTACAAGGGTAATCATAACCATGTAAAACCACACTCTAGTCATAGAGGATCTGCACTTTCTACAGATGAGGTTTCAGACATGGCTGAAGAAGGTGCATTGGCTAAAGCTGATGGTGGGTTCATGTGGAAGAATATTCAGTCAGGAATAAAAGATTCAAAAAACAGTTTAGATTGGAAGGCTGATGGTCAGGAAAGGACATCACCAACTTCTGGTGTGACTGAGATTTCAGATCCTATATCAACCAACAAAGCTAAATCTCTATCCATGTTTGAATCGGAGGAGACTCCAGAGCTTTCTTCTACACTTGCTAGTCATGATATGGAAGAAGATGGAGCCACTCAAGCAATTGTTGAAGATGAAGTTGAGAATGATGAATCTGAACCTAAAAGAAGGTATTATGTTCTATTTGATAGTGTCTTTATGGCTCCATCTCAAGTGGAAAGAACTGAAATCTTTCTACATTAATTTTTCACTGCAGAAAGAAAGAGAACTATGCAGCTGAATCAAATTTGCCCCCTAGGTCTGTTCGTGAGCCAAGAGTGGTAGTCCAAATTGAGAGTGATGTGGACATACTTGATGATGGTTATCGCTGGCGTAAGTATGGACAGAAGGTTGTCAAAGGAAATCCAAATCCTAGGTAATGATCCTCCTTCTTTTTGCACTTGCTGGCCTGTTTATACTTCTCCACAATTGATTGAAACTTACCTCTGATGTAGCGTTTCTATCTTTAAGGAAGTATTATATTTAGCTTTGGGACATTGTTCTCAATGGTGTCATGTTTCCAATGACATCCAGTTATACATGTAGCTGATTTCATTTGTAATATAAGGTTTTTGCTTTTCTCTTTGTTGGGCTATTGTGATCTCAGAAGAAGTTTCAACTTTTCAACTATTTGAAAATGCATTTTGATCAAATTATTGTAGATTCTTATTTCTTATGGTTGAATGCTGATATTGGCTCTTTTTGAATAGTGTAGACAATTTTCATTCTTAAGTTGGAAGTATGCTTGTTTGATACTGTGTATGGATATTTATGAAGTTGTGATTCTGTTCTGTCTTCCTAGCTGTATATTTGAACGATTTTTGTGTTTTAAGAAGATCAGAGGTCTATTCTGCAGACTGGCTTGATTCTTTCTCTATGTTTTTCATCCACATCAAGCTTTCTCTCAATAGGGTTATGCTTGCATTTACATCATTTTGTCAGATATGTATTGAACATTTTCTTATGAATCTCTTCCATTTTAGGAGCTACTACAAATGCACAAGTGCTGGGTGTATGGTAAGGAAACATGTGGAAAGGGCCTCACACAATCTAAAATATGTTCTTACTACTTATGAGGGAAAACACAATCATGATGTGCCGACTGCAAGAACCAACAATCAGATAAACTCAAGTGATGGTGGTTTACACCCCAATGGTGTGAATGGGCAAGTGGCTCTTGCTTTAGCAGGGAGTGCTGGCATTAAGCCTGAGACTCATCAAACTCTTGCACATCATTTTGATAGAAAACCTGAATTCAGCAATGATTTTCTCAGGCCTAGTTTGATTGGAAGTTTCAGCAGTGACATGAAGTTTCCTCCTTCTTCCCTTTGCCAAATGAAGTATCCTTCCTTGAATAACACCATGCCTTATAGCTCCTATGGACTGAACCCTGATCGTTGTGCTGCACCTCAATCTGGATCCATTTCCTCAATGTTCCCTGATTTTCCAATGCCACTACCATTTAATCTTCCCTCATCTGGAAAATTTTCAATTGCTGGACTTAACTTTAACTGTGCCAAACCAATAAGTCCTATCCAATCTTTCCTTTCTGGACAGCAAGTGAAGGACATTGATACAGTATTTCTGAGGCCTAAGCAGGAACAGAAGGATGATACTATATATGGCTCCTGCATCCCCTCACTAGATCCAAATGCTTCACTCTCTTCTTCTTCAGCACCACCATCCATTTATCAACGAGTCATGCAAAATTTCCCTTCATAAACTCCTTTTACAGCTATTAGAAACACCACCATATTGCTCAGTTTTTTCTTTACTATTCCAGTGTCTTCCCTCCTGTTATAAATCTTCAGTTGTTTTGTTACTGCTGATAAAAGCTATAATCTCTTTATACAAATTGCTCACCAAAGTTCTTGCTAAGTAAATTTCTTTTCCTGTCACTCCTATTCTTTCATTTCTTTCATATATTTACTGAAACAAAATATTAAATCTTTTTCATGTATTTGTAATCAGTTACTGGTAGAAAATTAAGATTATTCCCTACTGGATTCATTTATGCTAGTGTCAATCACAACGACAATTTTCACCTTCTTACAGGAATAGCATTTGTGTGAAGCCATTTGATAATCTCGAGTTTATACTATCAAATTAATATTACTAAATTATAACAATTCTAATATTATTAAAATAATAGTCAATAAAATAGAAAAGATAAAATTAATCCTAAATATTTCAAAATGAATTTAGAATAGATTCATACCAAATTAGTTTTTATAACAGTTATATAAAAGGTTATAAAAATAATACTTAAAATATAAAACATATAAAAGATTAAATAACAAAATAAGAATAGTTAAAAGAAATAGAATTGAAAAGATAAAAATAATAATAAAAGTAATGAAAATAGGTTGATTGAACGGTTTTTTCAAAATATGTTTCTTTATTGTTTATCTAAGAATTATTTATCAATTAATTATTATTTTAGATTTTTAAATTAATTTATAGAAATTCATTTGTTGGTGTTCTCACCAAACTATGTTGTCAATTAAAATCAAGAATTTTGTAGATTAATCATAGTAAATTTAATCTAAGTAGATTCTTAATTAAATATTACCATGTCTCATTATGTCTATTTATTTTAGTAAAAAGATAATTAACTAAAATATATTTTTGATAAATATTGTTACCTTTAATTTTCAATTATTGGCAAGAACTCATTCAATCACATATCCGTTTCTAAATTTAATCAAAGTAGATTCTAAATGAAAATTAAAAACACTTAACTAATATGATCTATATGTTATATAGATTTAATATCATACTAATTTGTTACAATGTAGAAATCATTATTTTTACTTGATTAAAAGATAAAAGACATAGATAAAAATAAATCATAACAAAAAATAAAAAAAGCAAACAAATTTATTCATCTAACACTCTATGAAATATAGAAATAACATGACATAAAAATTATATTAAGAAATTATAGCATAATCAATATCAGAGGCTTAACACTCTATGAAATATAGAAATAACATAATAGAATAAGAGAGGGTGGAAAACATGAAAGATGGTGGAAATGATTGAACTGATTTTTTTTTTTTTGTGCTTTTTTGTTGTTGTAATATTCTTTTTGGTGATGTAATTTCCTCCCATTATCTTCTAAATTGATTATTATGGAGATATAAAAATATTTGAGAAGATCTTTGCTAGATTAAAAAAAATTAAAAAATATTATCTTTTTAATATTTACCGATATAGTTAAATAAGATAATTATTTGAAAATATCAAATATAATATATAAAGATATATTTTCTCCAAATGAACTTTTATCATAAACACTTATCAATTGTCAAAGCCCTTTTTGTAGAAAAAATACAGAATATCTAATTTTTGTTGCATGTTCACTCTTCTTGTCTTAGCCAAATTTATTCATTTTTTTCATGTTTTTCTTGCCTTCTTCATGCAATGTTTAACTTGACTTCTTGTAGTTTTTGATTATTTATTATTCTTGGATTTATTTTAAGGTCTCAAGAAACTTTAACCAATTAATTTTACACCTCCATGAGCTCAACTTAGTTGTAGTTGTACTAACACACATAAAAACACCTAAAGAACATTTAGGCAACTACAAATTATTTTTAACATATTTTTGTATCTCATGCTCAATAAACCCAATCATGAGAAATTCTAATTAAAATATTCTTTCAAACTATAAAAGCTAATTAAGAATCCATTACTAAAGGTTAAATGAGGGCATAAATATACACTTATCAACTTTTCCCAAGAATCACTAATGCAACAAACTATTATTTGTTTTGGTTTAAATATATTTTTAATTCTCGTAGATATAGTTAAGTTATTGAAAAGTGGTTTGATGTTAGAAATTAAAGCAAAACATATGTTATGATATGTTTTGCATATGTTGGCACATATAATCCTGACACGCTTCTTAGTTCAAAATAGCATTCATTCAAGTTCAAAATACCTTAGATAGACCAAAATAATACATCTTAGATAGTTCTAACAATAATACCACCACTTCAAATCACATAAGTTTCACATGTATATCACATATTCAAGTTATTTCAACCAAGATCAGATGCAAACTAGTCATACAAATTTATCAATATCCAAACTCATCAATTTATACAATCAAAATATAAACATGCATAAAAATAATATTAGCTTCTCTTACCTAGACTTGGACGCTCTAACTCAACTTTTTCTCTTGCTAGCTCTAATTCTTACAAGTTACTCTATTTATACAAAGAAAACTCATATCAATGATCTGAACATTCTTTGATGACCACAAACATATAGAGATTCGTCTAGAGCTCTCTTAAGCCACAAACAATCACCAACAATGCCAAATCCAAAACAAAAGATAAAATGACTCAAGAAAAAGTAAAAAATGAACTTACTTTGTTTTGAACTTTAATTGGATGAACGTGTAGAACTCTCAGCAATGACTCCTAAAACAGTCTCTAGTTTTGAAATGAAAGAAGGGGTCAAAAATCTAGAGAGAGTTCAAAGATGGGATTTTAGAAACGGTTTTAGAAATATGATGGTTTTTATAAAATAAAAACTTGATTAATAGAAATTTTATTTATAGTTTGACTTTTTAATTAATAAAATAATTTAGTGTCATAGTTCTAAAACCATTACTACTTTTAATCATTCTCTAGGTCCTTAAATTTTCTTCAGCAAGAAAAATTTGTGTCCTCGAAAATTTACTTTCCAGGAAAGCTATAATGATATGACTTTTTCATATCCTCTTCTAACTCCCATGTAGAATCACCCGTCCTTGCATCCCACAACACACTCATAAGACTGATTGTCTTTCCTCCTAGTTGCTTGGTTTGGTACTCATATTCTCATGGGGTTAGCTTCAACAAAAAGATCTTCTCTGATTTATACATCATCAAGTTCCAAGACATGGGTAGGATCAAACACATACATCCTAAGCTGAGATATGTGAAACACTATATGAAGTTTGGCAGACCAAGGACGCAAAGCAATCTCATAAGCCAATGTACCAATCCTCCATAAAATTTGATATGGCCTAGTGAACTTAGGTGACAACTTCTTAGATTGGATAGTCCTTACTAAACTAGTGGTAGGAGTCACCCTAAAAACACATGATCCATAATTGCAAACCATAAAGGTTTTCTTTAATCAGCATACGACTTTGTCTGTTTTATGAGACCTTTATTCTCTCTTGTATCTGGTTGACCTTCTAAGTGGTTTGCTATAGTAATTCTAACCATACCAACATAACTATCCCTTTTGGTACCAACATAAAGGGGGTTCTACATTTCCTTTCATACAATGTTTCATAAGGAGCCATGTCTATATATGTATGATAATTGGTGTTGTAAGTGAACTCCATTAGAGGAAACACCTCATTCCAACCACTTAAGTGATCTAGTGTACAAGTCATTAGTAGATTGTTCAATGACTAAATTGTTCTCCTAAACTAACAATCTATTTGAGGATGATAAGTAGAGCTTATTCTCAGTATGCTCCCCAAAGTGTTCTATAGTGTTTGGCAAATATGGACCTTGGATCTCTCGTTGGCACTATATTGGAGGGCACTCCATACAGCTTCATTATCTCTCTGATTTGAAGTTGTATCATTTTTGCCATAAACATCCTTAAATTCACATTTAATATATGAGCACTCTTAGTTAACTTGACTTGTATTAACCAGATAGCATCATGACCCCTCATAAACTGTGGCAAATGGGTAACAAAGTCCATGATTATGCTATCCCATTTTTACTTAGGTATATCAAAATTTTCTAACATATCACTCAACCTATAATGCTCCACCTTGGCCTTTTGGCAAGTCATACATGTTGTTACATACTAAGCTACTTTTCTTTTGATTCCAAACCACCAAAAGGACTTCCTCATATCCTTATAAATCTTAGTCATGCCAACGTTTTTTAGCCACTCATTTGCAGGCACACAAACACAGTTCCTATTACAAAATCTTTAGCTTGGTTTGTACCAATCAACTCAAATTTGTGCCTCAAGCTTGGATCTGCCTATTGCTTCTTCTTAACCATCCCAAAAAAATCATTATAAATACTCAACTGAATATAGCTAATGTTGTCAATACCCAATTAGCTTAAGCTCCTTGATCATCATGGATGACACGAGTACTACTTTTTTGTTCATGGCATCTTCCTCCATATACGTAAGTTGAAAGTCATCATCATTTGAAACATGTTGCTTTTTCTACAAAAAAAAAAAAACTCAAATCAATAATATGAACATTCTTTAAATATCATAGATAGATAGAGATTCATTCTCTTGAGTCATATGGAAGCACCAAAAATGTCACATGCAAAACACGAGAAAAAATATCCAAAAATAAAATATAAACTTACTCTGGTTTGACTCTAGTCAAATGGATGTGTAGAACTCCTAACAATGACTATTAAGATGGTCTCTGATTTTCAAATAAATTAATAATAGAGTTAAAAATTTAAAAAGAGTTTAGAAAAAGATTTAGAAAAAGTTTTATAAAAATGATAATTTTGTTTAAATAAAAATTCAATATACAAATTACATTATAATTTGACTTTTTAAATAATAAAATAATCTAGTGTTACTTTTTAAAATTTATTACTACTTTTAACTATTTTTATATTAATTCTCTCTTTCGTGATATATTGTGCTAGTGTAATAGTTTATTCTGGACATAAAATTCTTATACTCAGTTTGTTTAAGTTACACACACAATGAGACTATAAAAAATTAAAATTGCATATAATAGGATGTGAGTTATGAATAGTTATGACTCCGTTGTGTTACAAAATTTTAGTTTAGTTTAATATATTTTGTTCTATATTATAATGATATTTCAATTTTAACCAACTCTACTTAATGCTTCGGATTTGATTTATTTTTTTCAAAAGTGAGGTAATATAAATCAATACGTTATTCTAGTGATGAGTGACATTTTTTACTATTCAAAGTTTGTTTAAGTTATACACAATGTGACTATAAAAAATTAACATTGCATTTTTTTTATATAATTGGATGATATGAGTTATGAATTGTTAAGATCTATATAGTTACAAAAATTTAGTTTAGTTTGATATTTTTTCTATATTATAATGATATTTTCAATTTTGACCCATTCTTTTTTATGTTTCTAATTTGATTATTTATTTTCAAATTGAGGTAATATAATCTCTTCTATAAAAAATAATATCTTGTTATGGAACAAGTGATATTTTTTAGTTATTCTCTAAACCCTTACACTTTGTGTTAAATGAATGTAGAATTATATAATGTTACTATTACTCAATATTTAATATATATCTCTAACAAGCCATATGTTGTCATCCCCATCCCAATAAAATTACATGCATAAAGTATTTGATTTTGAATATTTTCTTTATTCTCGCAAAAAAAACTCTGATTTCAAATTTGCTAAAATATCATCGTTAAATTCTATCAATATATTAAAGTATTATCTATTTCAGAATTTCATACATTTATATAATTTGATCCTTAATACACGTATCAATACGTTAAGAGAAGAAGATTTATATAAATTATGTTATTCTCTACACTTTATTCTATCCTTGTCAATTTAGAGTCCTACAAATTATGTTTTTTTATAGTAAATGCTCTCATTGTACGATCACTGTCATATCTGAGTTTGAGATGAGTTAGATTCCCTAACGGAGGGCTCAGTCTGTCATGGATAATATGACTCTCTTTTAGGATCCAACTTCCTCTACCCACCCACAAACCATCGGAAAAACTATATCTAAGAACATGTCCAAACTTAAAAGCAATTTATGCACTAATTTCAATTTTTCTTTTGTCATAAACAATGAAGAAAGTGATCATATGTCAATTCCTATACGATGAATGGAACACTATTCTAAATCCAACCAAACAGAAACCCTCGTCATAACTTAAGCCTACTGGCTACAGAGAATTTGGATATTAGATGTTGTGTACTTCTGCTCTAGCAACATAGCCATGTCAATAAATAGAAATAACGTATAATCGTAACTTCTGCTGTGTTGCACTTTCTAGTAGATTAAGCATAAAAACTATACCTATATAAAATATTTACCCAATTACAAACATCAATTACCAACCAAAACAAGGATGTAAAATAAAAAGTGATATACCCTAGTGTCGGAAGATTTCTCACCAAGCAAAAATATAGAAGAGAATCATCATCCCCTGGCCAAGATGTGATATTGATCATAAACAATAAAAATGAATGGGGCTGTGGAGACATAAAACTGTACAAATTCATTATCCAATAGTCTAACTTAAAAAGAAATACAAATTAAAATTGGCAAACTTCGGAGTCAAAGTAAGAAGAACACACGTATCTGAATATGGATTTTACTGTTACAATAAAACTGGTATTTTGAATTCTACTGAGGCAATACTAACTTTAAGAAAATAACTTCCTTAAATTGATATGAAATTACTATAGCAAGGGTACACATATCAGAAGGGAATGGGGATCATTCAAGATGCTTTGCACAGTTAATCTCTCCTGATTAAAAAATCACATATTAAGATTTCAAATTAACCGTGGGTAAAAGACAGTAGTCCCATTGACAACTCAAGTATTTCCAGATTCGCCCATAATGTTTTCATTAAAGAATCACTGCCTCAAGGTTAATTATTCACTTAATCATTACAAACAAGTTTTAACATTAGAAAAAACTTTCTTCCCGTATGAAAGCCGCTACGAAAGTCTTTTAAGTCTTCCCAAAAATACTAATATTTTTTTTTTCCGAGCTGATACTTAAAAGAGAAAGCCACTACAAGAACCAAATGAATTATTTTACCTTGGCTTAACTAACTTCTGATCTTACTCGAGTAATCCCAATTAGCTGTTCTACTTCTACATTATGATCAATCTTAACCATAAGCGGCAACAAAAATCACATCACATCACACTATCCATTCACTTGAAACCAACCCTAAACCTAAACACAATCCACAGCATAGCAGTTATTGCACCAATCTTCTTTTCAACATATTCATCATAACACAAAACCAATTACCTAAAAAACCGACAATCCAACAGAATCTATCAGCACACACCACAAATTAATATTAGGTCAATAAGTCCACTTTAACTTTCAATATAGGGAACAATATACACTCAGATCCTTGAAAAGAAGGGCTCCCATACAACAAAGCCATTCTCATTCCTAGAAAAGACACTTCTTTGTCCCTTCAGACACAGCATCATCGCATTCATACATATTGCATCATAGTCCCTTCCCTCGATAAAACAACTAAGCATACCCACGTCCCGCAATACAGAACAACACCCTAGAAGACTTTAACTTAGACAGATAAAAGGAAAGAAAAATAAAAACAAAAAACAGAGCTTGAAGGGGCTATAACATAAGCGATGATAATGACCGATTAAGATCATTTTTTGTGGCTTCCGCGAATGCCTGGACGCGCCTTCGACGATTCGCTGGCGATTGTGGCGTGAAGGTTGACGACCTTGTCCTCCTCAAAGGGGATCTTGGGGTGACGCGCCTCGTGATGAATCTGCATCGATTTCACGTCAGGCGCCGTGACTTTGCAGAGCGGGCACTCGTATTTCGCGTGCCCGCCTTTCTCCACACCAGACCGGTCCGCCAGACCCGCCTTACCGCCGCCGCGGTTGGTAGTGGCGGCGTCGATCTTTGCCGCGATCTCCTTAGCCGTGTGCTTCTTGGGCTTCGCCTTCCCGGTCATCGCGTCGAGGTGCGGCTCTCCTTTCCGAAAATCAACGAATGATTCTCTTCCTTTTGTCCTTAACGGTTTGGATTTTTTGGGGTGGAAGAGGGTGATTTGGAATAGGGGAAGGTAAACCCTAGGGATGGGAGAACCCTAATTTGTGTTCGACCACCGAAAAGGGTTTGTTATGTTGTACTGCGTTGCGCTGCGTTTCGCTTGCGCGTTTGTGGAATGGATTTTGGTTATTAATAGGCACGGAACGCTAGAGGCTTATCTGGAACCCATTATTTTCAGCATTTCTCATGATGTCTGAGTCTGGGACACGTGGGCCTCTCTCATTCGTTAATATTCGGAGTTTTTTGTTTGGGCCAATTGCTTTCGGACACCTCCTTCGCATCAACTTGGGCTTAACGCAGTGTATTGTATTAGATTCCTCACAATCTTATCACCTATCATTCCTAGGGTTCTTTATTTTTTCAATTTTTTTATTCATTTTGGATGTGTCTTTAACAAACTTTAGTGGAATTAAGCATAATTTAAAGTTTCCTTAAAAAGCTAAAAAACTATTCGTTAGGATTAATATTGATAAAACTAAGCATGGTTATAGCGTTTGTCCATACAAAAGAGAATATATCATGTAAGATATTAACTTTTTATGAGAAATATTATGAGTTTATCTTTCAATTGAGAAATATTATGAGTTTATACATAAAAATACAATTTAGTTAGTATGTAAAAAATATAATTGTTTTTGGTCGATTAAATAGATAAAAGGGTTTAAATTTGATGGCAATACGTTCTATTTATGTCAAATCCATTGATAAATAATTTTGAAGAATAGTTCTTTAGATGATGAAAAAAAAAGTTTCAATAATTCATATATAAGGATATAAAAAGTTTTCCTCTCTTCCGCAAATTGACTCTCTTCATAGTTATGTAGTATATTTTATACAGTACATTCAAAAGTTATTCCTGATAATTTTCCTGCGAATAAAAATAGGAATAAATATTAATTTTTCAGTTATTCATTAACTTTAAGTTGGTTGGTGAAGTGATTTTAATTTTATGGATAAGTCTGTTGATTCTAATTTATATGCTAATAAGTAAAAGAAGCACACAACAATGAATATAGAATATATGTAACGTTAGATCAAAGATAAATATTAAGTTCATTTTATTGGATGATATTTCATTGGATGATACTTTATTTAATGAGTGAATGTTTACGAATTAGGATTTTGAACAGCAAAGAAGAAAAGTGATTTTACAACACTCGCAAATCTTTACTAGAAAATTTTAATTTGTTAAAGAGATCATGTTCAATTTGTTTGGAATTACCAAGTGATTTCACTTTCGGAAAGATAAGTTGAGATTTATTTGGAAAATGAGATATGTTAGTAGCAGTAGCAACTCTTGAAGGACAAGCCTACCCAGCTGCTTCATTTCACCATAGTAAGTGTACCTACTTGATTCACTCGTTCATTTTTTTCTTAGATCTTGCTTGTCAGGTGATGTAGCTCTTGAGCTTGGTTACCATTGTTTTCTTCCACCTTTTATTTTTTTAAAATCTTTGTGTTCTCTATCACGGTCTTTTTTCTCATTAAAAGAATATGATATGTTTGAGGATCTAAAATTATTTACAACATTAGTGCTTTTTTTTAATGGTTGTTTGACTTGATTTGTGCACTTTCCAAAGAGAAGAGTTAGAGATAGGGTAATTGAAGTGTATAGTAGGTTGAAGTTCAAATCCATCATAATCATTCGACCTTCCAAGGATATGCTCCCAATTGAAAGGCACTATAATAAGGTTTGTTACTAGGGTAAACTTCAAACTTCACTTGGGGTATAAACTTCAATTAGGACAGGCTTCAAACTTCTCCGTTAAAAAGACATGCGAAGAACACCATTGCACAATACATTTACACATTCCCACTCGTTGCAAATGTGTTTTACCACATCGATACACTGTTTTAACACATCACCATATAAGTTAACGTCGTTTCCAGAAAATTAACGGAATGGACTTGATTGATGTACATTAACGCATTTAAGATGAAATTGACATTTTTCTAAAAGCGAGAACCAAGTAGACAACACTACCCTAAAAGTGGGCACCTCCCGAGCAATTAAGCATATATTTTAATAATATTTTTTATGATAAATAATATCAATATAATGAAACCTTGTATTATGTGGATGGAATAATAGGCGAAGGAATGGAACTGCTTATCTCGGAAAATGAAGAGAAACTTAACTGACTAGCTTGCCTAGGATTAAGATCCCTATTTACCCAAGAGACTTAAAGGCTTGAAAGTCAAGACATTGCGCTTACCCTAAAAAATAAATACCTCACTAAACATTCTAAAGAAAATTGTCTTGCACACACTCCTGACCACTCTTATATCCTTAAGGGGGGATTCGCTTACATAAGGAAAGTCTTGCTTCTTTGCTCATAATGAAAGTCACTCTCATGATTAATTGATAGAAGAGACCATTAATTACTTTAAAAATACTATAATTTGGTGATATTTTTTATATTTGTTTCCGATATGGTATCTAAAAAATTATTTCCTTTACTGAACATATTTAAAAGCTCAAAACACTTAGATTATAAAGAATAAATGATTTATTATAAAAAGTAATAAATATGGAACAAGACATAAGTGATTATAAAAGAAATACTTGTATTGGTTACATTTTCTTTTTTGAAAAATAAATTCCAAGAATAACTTTCAAATACAAACGGGTTTTATAAGAGGCAATTTAATATGTTTTTATATAGTTTTGAACTTCAATGCTACAAGTTGTAACATTAAACATTTTAAACCAAATGCAAATATCTTTCAATCATAAAATGTCATATATTTAATTTAGATAAAACAATTTAAATTTTACTTTAACATCTTACCATTGATTCTAATTGAGTTAGTTTTACCTTCGATCTGACTTATTATGTCTTCAGTCTGGATCGACTCAATTCAACCTTTTTTAGTCTGAGTTAGCTCGACTCGACCTTCGACCTAAGCCAGCTCGACAAGACCTTTAACGTTGACTAGCTCGACTAGACCTTTGACTAAGACCCGTTGCTTGACCTTATGCTTGACCAGCTTAACACCTTCGATCACAGACGGCTCAACTCGACCTTTGGCTCGAGCCGGCTCAACTTGACCTTTGGTCTATACCACCTAGGCTCGACCTTTGGCCCAAGTTGTCTCTACTCCACCTTTGTCTAGGTCGACTTTACTCCACCTTCAGCTCAAGTCAACTAGGCTCCACCTTCACTCTTAACCGGATCGGCTCAACCTTTTCCCCAGACTAACTCGCCTTGACTATGTATAGACTGACTCGGTTGGACCTTCGATTTATGCTAAAACAACTTGACCTTTGGTTTAGTTGAATTAAATTGACTTTCGATTTATGCCAAATCGACATATATTGACATGACTCAACCTTCATCCTAGATGACTCAAGTAACTTTTGACTCGGATCCATTCAGCTCGATTATTGGCTCAGCTCCAGTTGGTTCGACCTTTGACTTTGACCAAATGTCATGTCAAGTCAATATGGTCTCATAGTTGAGTTAATTTGACTCGGACTACATGTTGAGATGATTCATCATGAGCTGAAGGTCGATGTGAACCGAAATTTAGACATGTGAACTTTTTTCGTCCTGACTAATGAAGAATTCCACAATTTGTGAGATTTAAAGTTCCTTCTTTTTTTAGAGAACTTTAACTCTATTATTTTAGTTATTTAAAATACCTTCTTAAAATTTCTAAATTTTGACTTCTTTTTAATTTTCTTATTCAAGCAAGCCATTTTACATCAAAGAACTTCAAATTCTCCAAATAAGTGAATTATCCTCTTAAATTGTCTCATCCAAACACAACATAATGTACCGTACAATAGTAAAAAATCCCTATTAATCAAACACTCTTGAAAATAAAGATAAAACTAAAGAATCAATACACTAAATAGATGCTTGAAGACATTAATCAATAGTCTTTGATGAATCTCTATGAACACATTGTTCACCAATGATAATTACAAATGAAATGAACATAAATATATTAAGTTAATCATCAAACTGCTTTATTACTGATTGAATCACACGAATCAATTATGAAATAAATACAAATATAAAAATATATCTATACTTATTTATTTTTTGTATTTTCTATCACATTAAATTAATATAACTTAGCGTACCTTATATTTAAGGTTTGAATTTAAAATATTACATATGTATTTCTTACTTTAAAATGTGATACATTCTATTCTAAAAAATATGAAGTTCCATATATCTTAAGAGTAAGGATGATAACGAATCAAAACAAACACTAGTGTATATTTGTTACTTGTTCTCTCTAAAAAAATATACCTTATTTATTTGTTTCATAGGTATTCGTGAAAGAATATTTGCAAATATTTTTATACTTTTGAGTATCTATAGATGCCAACAAATATTTTTGTATTTTAAATTAAATTACTTAAAAACAATGTTTAACACAAACTCAAATAAAAATTAATTGAAAAATAAAGTTACACATTAAAATATAATGAAAATAAATTAGTTTTTCTAAAAATTAACATAAATTAATATTTTTGAAAATAATTTTAATTTAGTACTCAAATAAAGTTTACTAACATTTTTTAGGGCTAACCAACATTAGCATATTATATATCATAATCTCCATATTATTATCATAAACAAGCAAAAAAATTAACATATATTCACACCTATTGTCTACATATATTCCTTAAAAATATTGTTACCTTATGAATTTTATTTGCCATCCTTAACTTGGGTCAACAAACTTAATTTTTTAAGCTAATTTGACTATACTAAGTTCCTTAATCAACTATATAATTTGGATGTTGAAAATTATATGTTTGTCACTAATAAAACTATGATTTTATGTAAGCTTATAAAATTAAAGAGGTGTTTATAAACATTTCAAATGAATTGTAAAGGCTCTTTTATAGGTTTTTCTGAATTAGAGATAGAAAAGTTATTTTGTCTACAGTTTAAGCTTTAAAATTTGGATATTAAATATTTATTCATTGTTTACTCTCTTTTTTTTTTCTTTTTCTTTTTTTCTCTAAACTAACTTTGTGTGAGATTGTATTTAAACATTGTGTTGTTTAGTTTATATGATAATTATGCTGCAACCTATTGTAAAGCATTAACTTGAAACTTTTACTCAAACAGTCTTCACATGTATGATTAATTACATGCTATAAATGCAATTTTATGATTTTTACTTCAATTCTATATTTAAGATAAAAGAGTTACTCTAAGAAAAAACCTTGGGTAAAAAAAGTAAGAAATGATCAGTGTATGGAAAGATAAAAGAGTTTTTTCATTTTGGGCTTTACTATATACAGCCCCTACTTTGTTAAGTTTACATCCTGTATTGTTGTTTTTTTTTTCAAAAGAAAAATCAAATGTCCACGACAAATAAACAAATAAAACTTGTCTCTCGTTTATGAGTGCACAAATAATACAAAACATTTTTTCAGTTTGCATTGTTTCAGAATACAAAATAAAAACACATTTGTGTTTTGTACACTTTCACAATTAATACAAAGTACAAAAATGTCTTTATTTGGTATTTTAAATTATTATGGTTATAAAATGCTAATTAACATTTTTATTACACTAAAATATGTTGAATTTATTACTTTTTAATAATTAATTAAAAAATAAAAATTACATATATATATATATATATATATATATTATAAGTTATTAAATAATATAACTGTCATTTTTTCAAAAGAGAAATCATTTAGTTTTTTTATTAAATAAAGAAACTTATTCAATTTTTTTTATTTTATTAAATAATAACTAAATAAATTATTTTATTTCTTCAAATGTAAAATTATATCATCTATACAATTATACACGTATTGTTTCGAATTTTATCCTAACAATGTTTTTTGGATTAAAATAATTATTTTACAAATTTTATTCTCTTTTTCTAATTTAACCGTTTTTTTCAATTTGATATTTTCTTACAAATTTAATCATTTTTAAACTAAAATAACCATCTATAATAAAAAAATCATCTACCAAATAAATAAATAAATAATTTTTATTTATTTTTATAATTATAAAATTAATAATAATTTTATTTTTTTGTTATATCATAATAAAAGTGACTACTCAGATATCCTTTTTATATATAATGATGATACTTAATTTAATACAAATTAAAAATATGCAATAAAAACATGATTTTATTATATATTTTTTTTATTGCAATCCTTTTCGTTTTCGGTTCACTAGCTGTGGATATTAAAATTTAATATAGTTATGACATGTTTTCAGTTTTAAAGTTTATGGTTCAATGATATACCTAGAAATGTTAAGAAAATGAAAAACAGGGTTTGCCTAAGAAAACATACAACAGAAAAGGAGGCGTACATACAGAACAATTTCAAAGATATACTACATGATAGCATTCGTTTACATCATTCCTTTACATCAATCAAACAGCTTTGTTTGTTTTGGAGTGTCTTCATTGTTATCCACAAAGCAAAAGCTTATAAATCAAAAGGAAAAAGTTACTGTTTTTCTTCACGAATTTCTGTTGGACAAGCTCTTCTAACTTTTCACTTATATAGTAAACACTAAACTCCAAAATTCAAATTCCAAACGCAAACCAATCCAAGTTGCTCCCTCCACTATGCTGCTTACCAAATCAGCACTTATCTTCTTACTTCAGAAGGATCATGAAAAAATATTGATGGATCCATTCCTTGGAACTATCAGATCAAATTTTCTTATACACCAATAATGGTTATTATTTGCTTACAAATACATGGCTTCAGAAAACTACACTCACAATTAATGGCATACTCGTTTCTATGAATTGCTTGCACCACTCTATTTCTGTTGGTGCTAGACAATGTAAATAATATGGGTAAATGGGAAGGTGGAAAAGAAAAAAAAAAGACCACACGGTTTTCTTTAGAAGTCGAAGTAGTCTTAAAGATATTTGAAAATGACGCTGGATGAATCTGAGAAAAACTATATGAAGTATGAAATCTACAAAGTAAAAGGAAAAGAATTAAATCCCGTCACAGCTAAAATGATGTCAATCGGGGCTTCTGTAAATTCTCTTCTTTGTACAACAACCGACGCTTTTTCGAACCATATCCGTGGTACTGGTAGATTATGCTGTAAAGGCACTGGCTCAGGCTTAGAATGTCAAACATTTCTATAAATGTTAAGTCCATTGTCCTGGATTTAGCACCAGCAAATCGTTGGTACTCCTCAAATACAGAAGATAAACACCAATTCTGTAATTTTCGCAAGCAACCAACAAGGCAACCAGTTCTATGCTGCATAAAAGAAGAGCCGATTCGTCAGAATATTTATTTAAAACAACTAAGTAGAAAAAAGTATTATAGGTCTGTTTTGTTTGCTCATTTTTGTACTTTTAAAAACTGCTCTTTGAAATAATTTCATCCCACTGAACAACCAATTTCTCCTCCAAAATCTATTAGGTTAGAAAGCTCTTATAAAACAAAATAACAGAGAAAGTTTGGAGATTTTGTATCACCCTCTTCTACTTTGTTGTCCTAGTTTAAGAGGAAGTTAATAAGATAGGTGTTGTATGTGGTGAACTCGATGTGTCTGTCTTTATATTTTCTAAAAATAGAGATCAAACACACCCTAAATTTACAGTTTGTGCATCTTTTAATACCTTTCCTCGCTTGCAGTGGATCAAAACAGGGTGATTTCTCACGTCTGAAACAACAACAAAAATCAAGAACTTATTAATATCCAATAAACAAGAGACAATGCAGCAATACCAAGAATACATATACACACACGGAAAAAAAAAAATCTATGATTGTTATATTCGAGTACCAATCAAAACCTTCAGTGCATCCATCACAGAATCCTTGAGAATAGGGGTAGAAATATCCTGCACACAGTACAAAAACTTGTTATCGCTGGAAAATAAATAATAGGTTAACAAGGAACCAGTTATTCAAATGCATCCACCAACACCAGGTATCCTTGATTGACTAAAAATTCGTCCTTAACGCAGAAAGACATTCACTCGATACCCAAAACTAATAGTTTAAGAAAAAAACCAGATCAAGACTGTGGCATTATATGTAGCAAAAAAACAACTACACAAAAGCAAAAGAATTACAAATTATAGTGAATCCCACTTAGTCCTGTGCTGAAATCAACTAGAAAATTTCAAATTTTAAAGTAAACGAGAGAGATTTCATAAAATTTAGACGCAAAAGTTGATTTTAATCTGTAGAAGAATTTAGTCTCTCTTTTTTTTTTTCTTATTCTGATAGTGAGAAATTATCCAACAGTCTAAACCTTGACCTGATAGGCACTTCAATAAAATCTGTCACCAAAATCAAGAGACCCAAATATTCCATATCGTAAAGAGAATCTCTTCAAAACAACATGAATCACATACCACACGACAAAAACACCTTTCAACGCAATATATGAACAAGAAGAATAATAATTATAGCAG
Organism: Vigna radiata var. radiata; assembly: GCF_000741045.1. NCBI lineage: Eukaryota > Viridiplantae > Streptophyta > Magnoliopsida > Fabales > Fabaceae > Vigna > Vigna radiata. The sequence goes on along the minus strand of NC_028354.1, from coordinate 15,956,710 downwards.
CAATACAAGAGAAAAGAAAAATTACCGTTTTCCCCTCAATTGCAAATTGAAAGAGCCGAATATTCTGCGACCGAAGGAACTCTAGATTTTCCTCAGGATAAGGCTCGGGGCACAGGTATCTGCACCAATTCGCAACCTCGTATTTAAGTTTCACGCTTAAACATTAAAAAACACAACATAATCTGCGGAAAAATCAAAATATGAGACACATTACAGAATTCTTTAATTTAATTCTTTATTTGAGGGGAGCGGAAGGGGAAAAAAATGACTTGAAGCCTGAAAGAATCTTTAAGAATGAAAATTGAAGGAAGGGAGAGACGAACATGATGGAGCGAAGGTTTAGGGTTTGGAGAAAGGGGAAATTGGATGAGGTAGGAAAACTGGATCGGAAAATGCAGTCCTCGACCATGGCGAAGTTAGGGGGCGGAACCAGAACGGCGTCGTTGTCCTCGCCGTTCTCGACCTCCACAATCAACCCCATCGTTGGTTGTTCCAAGCCTCAATGCGTTTGTTTGAATCTCTCTCGAAAATATGAAAGATTGGATTTTTATTGAATGTGTATTATATAGAAAACAGAGGCAATGAAGAAGTTATAATTTTCAGAATCTCTTTGCTTATTGGGATTCTTCTGTTCCTCCTTTTAAGGAGAATGAGAAGGTCAATACGACGCCGTTTCGAACGAATTTACGGGTTTTTCCCTCTCTCCCTCTGATTCCAAAACGGCGTACAACTAGATTTTGCTGTTGGCGCTGTTGCGAGGAACCCGCAGTGAACAACGCTCCCTTATTTATTATTATTTTTTGTAATATTATTATTTTGTCACCCTTTCCTTACATTATATTATTCTCTGATATATCTTTTTAATATTATAACTATTTTATTACTTATGAATTTTTTAAAACTATATAACTTCATATTTGTTTTGTTTACTTATATTAAATATTTTCGATATTTATTTTTTGTATATGTTATATTAATAAATAGCGAGTACAAAAGTTTAAGCCTTATTAATAATGAAGATTAATTCGGTATTTCGGTGTTTTTAAAAATGTTATTAAAGTAGTTGTTTTTATTGGTATGTGATGTTAGAAGTGTTATATATTAAGGATTAGAGAGAATACATGATAAATGTTTCATGTGATTTATAGTATGGTGGTATTAAATGCATATTTGTATTTAACATTTTCTTATAACTACATATTTTTTTCATAATATAACGTTACTCTAAAAAATTAAGAAGAATCACCTTAGTTATTTTCTATATCAAAAGGTATTTTACATTTTTTAGTCATCACAAATAGTTTAATATTATATATTTATTAATTTTAATAATAATTGTAAAATATTATATATATATATATATATATATACATATATATATATATATATATATATATACATATATATATATATATATATTCTTTAAAATCATAAGAGATAATTAACGGGAAGATATTATAAGACATAATTGTTTTTTTTAACTAACATAGAAGTTCAAACTCGTAGCTGCTTGCACATTACATTAGCAAAAGTAAAGAATAAAATATTATTTATGATTATATAGTAAGATTTGAATTGAATATGACACAAAATATTCCTCGTATTCACGTTGAGTCAAACTACAGCCACTTGTGGAAAGTATATATAGAGCAACCAATGGTGGTAACGATTGATTGAAACGTGATATATGAACAAATGTTCCTATGCATTGAATCAAAGGTTGTTGTTCCTTTCACCCAGATCATCAAATCCATTGGACTATGTTTATTATTGGTTTGTGTGATTTTTTACAGTAAAAAATGATGAACTTTGCTGAGACTCAAAATTCAAAGAAAAATGATATTTTAACATTATTTTTTGACACTATTTTGATATTGTACACTGTCAAAATGTAATTGGACGATTTCAAATTAAAAAAGTTGAGACAGAAGTATATTTGGAAGAAAAAAACTAAAGTTTGTTTTCCAAATAGTGTGTACAGTATCAAAATAGTGTCAAAAAATAGTATTAAAATATTATTTTCCAAATTAAAAATGGGTCAACACGGCCTGTAAAGGGTTTTCATTCTGGCAAGCAAGCATGATGTATGATTTTGTGCTGATTTATGAAAAAATAATTTGTTGTGTAAACGTCCGATTACTATAGCTAAACTATTAGGTTTTAATTGGGTTTATTATACTCTATCATAAGTCGACTTGTTTAATCTAATTATAAGTTGCTCTAGGTTATTTAATTATAAATTAGTCTATAGTACTCAATTGTTTTATGTGATTATAAGTTAATTTGTTTTTATTACAAGTGGATCTATTTTTATTTAGTCACAAATTTATTTGTTTTTACTTAATTATAAACCGATCTGTTTCTATTTGATTATAAATCAGTTTGTCATTTTTTAACTTAACATACTATAAATCAAAGAATTGGATTATTAGATAAATAAACCATTAAATCCACTTTGATCCTATAAGACCCACAAAAAATCATAATTATTTTATAAATGATAAAACTATTACATTTACTATTATAAATATTAACTGTTATTTGTACATACCATTAATTTGATATGGAGTGACTTTTACATACACACTTCCATTTAATTGTGAAAAAGATAGATACTAAGAAAAGAAAAAAAAATTAAAGCAAAAGAAAGATTAAAATTAATAATATTAATCTTCACATCATATAGTCGACTCCCTAATTATCCAATTTAATATATTGTTGTATATTATTTCAGTATTTGTCATTTGTGTGATGGGTTTTTGAAACTATTGGTGTTAGTTTAAAATATTAATATTTTAACCTTTTTTCAAGGCTAAAATTAAGGCTACAATGTGAACGTTTTCTTTAGCTTGAAGTAAAAGTTACTTTCTCTAACTTCTAATCAAATTGATCTTTCTCAAAGAACATTTTTACTTAAAAAGTAAGAAAAAAATTTATCACGTCTAATTTATAACAGTGCAGATTTATATTACTTTAAATATCTTCAAATAAACTTATCTTAAATATAACTTCATATTTTTATGATTTTAAGTTTAATATATTTAATTAATTTTGCATTGGATATATATTGAATAATTTTTTTAGATTTTGAAAATTTTAAATTAATGTGTATCTAAATTGTTATATAATAAGATCCAACTATGTTTAAGAAAAACAACATTATATTGTGTTGATGCAAGGTTATATTAAGTTAACTTAGGTTAAAGTTAAGTAAAGTCAATTTGAACTCACTCTAAATTAGTCAGTTCATGACCAAGTCGAGTTGTATTAACTCAGGTACAAATCAAGTCAAGTGGATTCAAGTCCAGATTGAGTCAAGTCAACCTAGACTTAAGTTTTATTGAGTTAGAATGAGCTAACACTTAATCAAGTTAGGTCGACTCTAAGTTTATTTCATTTGAGGTTGGCTTACATATTTTCAAGCTGGGCTAAGGACAAATTATCCTAGTCTTATCAAGATCAGCTTAGACCCCGACCTATTGAGATCAAGTCGGGTCTGCTCTAAGTCAAGCCAAGACACTTAGTGCCTAAGTCAAGTTAAGTTGGATCAATAGAATTAAGACACAAAACTAGGTTAAGTCAAACTTGACTTAAGTCGAGTTAACTTTGAAAAAGGTGGAGTTTTATCAACGTGAGTTAAAGACCAATCGAGTCAATTAGGGCTAGTTTGAGACAAGTCAACTAGATCCTAATTAGAGCAACACCAACGCGTACTCAAATCAGGTCAAGTCGATCCAAGCCTAACAAAAGAAGAATTAGCTAAACTAAGGTTGAATTGAGTCATCTCAAACCCTAGTTGAGCGAAGTCGTCCTAGGCCCATGTCGAATGGACTTAGCCTAGGCCATTGTTGAGTCGAGTTAATCTTGGACAAGATTGAGCTAAGACAATCTAGACTAAGGTTAAGTGAGGTCAGCCTACACAAAGGAAAAGGCAGGTCAATTTAAGCCATGTTGTGCAAAGTCAAGCCTAGGCATGGTTGAATCTGTAACGCCCCGACAAGTTACAGGGGATATTGATTGCCCCCACACATCAACACGGGGCTTTGTAATGTGTTTTGTCCTCACTCGCACATTTTATGGGAAAACTTCCCAGAAGGTCACCCATCCCTAAATTGCTCCAAGCTAAGCATGCTTAACCATGAAGTTCTTATGGGTTAGGCTACCGAAAAACAAATGCATTTGTTGATATGAGTAGCCATTTAATTCCTTTAAGTTATCCTTCAACCGTATAGTCCCATACCTATACAGTATCTAGATCCCTCTCATTCCGGTATGTTCGATTCGTCCATGTGTCCCTTCCACTAGAAGCCTGCCAGGAGCCGCTCCTTGTCTGTGCCTCTTGCACTCCATGCCTCTTTCACCGGCGATCACTCCCCGCCCTCGTCAGTGTCCGGGTGTCACATGCCCACCAGCTTCCGCTTGGTTCGTCCTCGAATCACACCCTACTGGGAGAGGCTAGGCTCTGATACCATTTATAACGCCCTGACAACTTACAAGGAATATTAACTGCCCCCACACATCAACACGAGGCTTTGCAATGTGCTTTTTTGTCCTCACTCGCACATTTTCTGGGAAAACTTCCTAGAATGTCACCCATCCCTAAATTACTCCATGCTAAGCACGCTTAACCATGGAGTTCTTATGGGTTAGGCTACCTAAAAACAAATGCATTTGCTTATCGGTAGCCTAACCCATAAGAACTCCATGGTTAAGCGTGCTTAACTTTGAGTAATTTAGGGATGGATGACCTTCTAGGAAGTTTTCCCAGAAAATGTGCGAGTGAGGACAAAACACATTGCAAAGCCTCGTGTTGATGTGTGAAGACAGTCAATATTCCTTATAAGTTATCGGGACGTTACAGAATCTGAACGTCTTAGGCCTCCATTTAGCCTAATGAGCATAAGTAGGACTAGGTAAAGTTTAGACTAATTGTAACCGAGATCACTAGGCCAAGTATAACCATGTTAAGGATCACAATATAGGTTGCTCTGTTCGTTTAATCCCATTTAACATTTCTCTCAAATAATGAGTCGAGTCCGTCTACCCTACATAAGAAATACATACGAATTTATTTAACTCACTCCTATCTAATATTTGCCTTGTAAGCCTCCGAGCACATCCACATAAAAATTATTTGTTTTATAATTTTCTCTCTTAGTTGCATATACAATATTAGGGTTCAAAAATTTAATAGTTTATTTTTTTAATTCAATTAGTATAAATAATAAATTCTATAAGTTTATTTTTAAAATAGATAATATTCATAATTTTATGTTTCTAATTTTTAAGTACTGGTTAGAAATTTCATAATAAATGTATATAACTAAAAAAAACTAAAATTTAAGTAAGTCATAACAAATTTTCGAATCTTGTTATTAAATGTTTGTCATGCACCACTCAAATTCCACCTTTGTTTTATAGTCTCCCAACAATGCATTTAAGTTCTCGTTTTGCTTTCTTCTTTATTCTTGTTTACCTATTGAACAATAAAAAGACTATGTTTAGCATAAAAACTATTTGACAAAATTATATATAATACCGAAACTTCGTATTTTCTATTTCTTATTTTACACTATTTTTAAAATATTTTCATTACATCATAAACACATTCATTTTTTTGGTACATATAAAGGAGATGAACATGACGTTTAATAACTTTGAATGCATCTTTCATGATAATATTTGATGATAAATGAATTTTAGAGGAAAATTTGGTGAATTAGAGTTGTTTGAATTAAAAGAAATATAATATAATTTAAATGAATCTGAGATAAAAATTTATAAAAGTATGTATACGAGGATATGATAAATTAAAAAAAAATCAATATATAAAATTATTTTAAATGAATATTATGGATAAATATTCATACAAATATGTATTATTTTAGATTCTTATAAATAATATAATTGCTTTATTTAATTTTCTTAAATAACTAAAGAATAGATGTATTTTTAGATATATATATATATATATATATATATATATATATATATATATATATATATATATATATTTCTCATATAAAAAATTTATATTTTCATAATATTAGAGTGATTTGATTAGCTGTTTGAAATACTTAAAAGTCAAAATTCTGAGGTGACTTTTTACTTCTAAAATAGATAATCTACAAGTATATAAAACACTGGTGTTTATCTAGAATATGCAAGAAAAGGATTTTTGAATTATTGATTTATTGTTAGAGATGCCTTAGAAATAATAGTTTATCATTGAAATGATTTTTCTATTCTAATACTGATAGTTATTAATATTTATTATTAAACATGTTGATATAAATTTAAATATAAATTAGAAAAATAAATTAAAATTAAGAGATTTATAGAAATAAATTTCAATTGTATTATTATTATTATTATTATTATTATTATTATTTAAGTGACTTATTTTTTGTGAATAGCATGTTGTATACACACTACAAAAATTTCTAATTTTATCGAAGGTTTTTTTCTACGTTTTCGGGGTTTTAATATATATATAATTATATATGTAAATTAAGGAGTACAACTATTCAAATTTGATTGGAATTTTAAAACTTAAGTACAAGTTCATAATTCTCCAAAATACATGATTGAAAGGAGATTTAAAGAATGTTTCCAAAATATAGATCATGATAAAATAAAAGCTAGAAGTCTTTTAAAATAAAGAGCTATTTAAAATAAGAGCTAGTAGAAATCCTAAGCATTAGGGGCTGGGTCTTCTTCAATCTCCAACGCTTGCTCCAGGGGCATATCATCACCTACTGCTCACATCCAAAGGATTGGATGATCATCGTAAGGAGGAAGGCAAACACATACAACACACACAATGTAAGGGTAAGCTAGGTCTCAAAACAACATACAAGTCAAATTAAGTCAATCTAATATATCCAAGAACATTCACACATATGAACTTGCAGGTCATCATCGACATAGACATCATTTTCATACATTATACGAAAACAAGCATCCTATCATGTGAAGACCTCTAGACTTGTCCGGACTTAGAATGTATGTAGAGTTGGAACGGGTTATGCACTTGTGGTGGCCTCTACTGCTTTGCAAAGTCATTATATATATATATATATATATATATATATATATATATAT
>NC_028354.1:15894585-15949582 GCF_000741045.1 Vigna radiata var. radiata | reverse complement strand
TGTGTGTGTGTGTGTGTGTGTGTGTGTGTGTGTGTGTGCGTATGTGTGTGTGTGTGTATTTACTACAAAGATAATATGGTTTTCTTACAAATATGTTTTTTATCCTCCAATTATTTACTAAAATTATATTTTGTCTGTACTTCAACGTATGTATCAATTTTATCGCACAACTTTATAAAAGAATGTAAAATTTCATTGATTATAAATGACAACTAACAGTATTAGAGTTTTCTTTTCTTTTTATAAACCTTTCTCTCCTCCCTACAACTATCTCGTTTTCCTCGTTGCAAATTTTTTTGGTGGTGACAAAACTAAAGGTGATAAGCTTGGTGGTGGTGCTTACGGGAGTGACTTTGGTGGTGGTTACAAAGGCGTAGTTGGAGGTGGCACAGGTGGACATGAAGGTGGGGATTTAAGGTTTAGGGTGCCCTCCACCTACGCATCTGATGACCTCATCGATAGACTCTTCCTTGAAACGTACTTTGGCACCACCTGTTCCATCACCTTCATCTTTTGTGCCACTTCACCCCCTTGTCGAAGCAACATCGTGAGCTCATAGCTGTGAGGACTATGACTAAAAAAACATATGAATCATGATTATAAGAAAAGTGATGAACAAGGAATGAACTTTTGATATGGGAGATTGATTAAGGATTAATAATTAGTGATCAATGGATTTAGAAATGGAATTAAACCCTAATAAAATTGGGAAAAATTGTGTCATGGATGAGAATGCTTTGAGTTTGGGGAAGCTTATGGAGTGTAATGGACTAGACTGGGCCATCAATTATGTGAATGGTTTTTGTTATGGTGTTGGCGAGAAGGGATGACAACGAGTCAGGGTGCCATGGATAGTAGTTTTTCGCTACTCGACATGTAGTAAAAAACCATTTGTTACTCATTAGTCACCCATTTAAAACATAATGACAGATTTTTTTAAACCCATAGGTATCCATCAATACCCATAATATATTAAAAAAATATATAGGAAAAGGAAGAAACCTTAAAAGAAGAGAAATGTGTAAACTTTGGATGGGCTAAGAGTGCAAGAGTTATTAAATATCATCTCCTTTACTAGGTAAGTTTTTTATTTCCATAAACTGGGTGTCACGTGCAACGGTCACTGGTGGCGCTCTTTGTTGTAGGCGTGAATTTGCCAGAGGAAGAAAAGCAGAGGTGGTGCGTGGTTCAGCAATGGTTGCGATGATTTTTGTGATGTGTTAATGGTGGTTGTTGAATGTACGTTGTGTTCATGATCTGGAGGGGAATGAGGAAAACCCTCATGCAAGAAGAAAGAAGTCCAACACCGATGGGTGAGGTTGTTGGCTTCAACGAGGTGGATGAGTTTAGGATTCAAGTAGTTTTTCGAATGAGGCATTAAGATGAGAAGTAACTATTTTTTTAATGAGGTGTGAGTTATTCGAATGAGAAGTCAAAAACCTAATTTTATTTACATTTTTAGCGATTCATGGATACCTACAAGTACAAGTAGTGTCATACCCGACCCCACACCGTTAATAAAATGGTACTAAAATACTTGTTATCCATTATTCATGGGTATCTATTATCTACGGATAACAACTATTCCTAATGAATTTTATCTGCAGATACTCATGGGTATGTTCAGAGCGATAAAGTGGTCATCAATGAAAGTGACTTTTAGTGAGGAGAGAGAGTTGTAGGGAAGAGAAGGAAACTTTCATTTGCTTTTGAAGACATTTTGCATTTTTTTGATAAAGTTGAAGGACAAAATTAGTACATAATTTGAAACTGAAATATAATATTAGTAAATAGTTTGTATAAAAAAATAATTTAAACTTTTTTTTTATCATATACATCAATCAAATTACTTACAATTTTTTTGCAAATTTTTCTCTCATTTTGCTACATTTCTAAATATTTTTCTCTTAATCTAAATAAAATTACTTTCACCTTTTTTCTTCCTCAAAAGTATTATTTTCCATTTCTTTGAATTCATCTTCAATTCAAACAAAATATTATGGACTTGATCTCTAATAAATACTGGTGGACATTTTGAGAATTAGTTACAATAATGAATTACAAATGAATGAGGATTCATTTTCTACATTCGTAAAGCATATCTTGAAGATGAAACCTTTACAATCAGAATTTTTGAATAAAATAAAATAAAAACTAAAAAAATATACTTCAAAACAAGAAAAGACTTCTACCAACATAAAATTGAACTATTAAACGATTCACACAAATTACTTATGAACACGTCACACCTAGGGTAACAACTAAATGCACCTATGCAACATGATTTTCAGAGAATTCCAACTAACCAATCATAAACATCGAAATTAACTTTCTTCAACTCATCCTTTTTTTTTTACATTCCTAAAAGTAGGTTGCCTTTGCAATGTCTATTATAAGGTCTCTTATGACGGCTCCTCCACCAAATTTATTCTTAATTACTATATAGGTGTTTGAGACAAAACTTGTACTCTACCACTTCCAAAATATCATCAAACATTGTCATAAGTCTTCCATACAATATTAAAGTAGTTATTGTGTATTAATATACATGTAATAATTAATTTCATGCACTCCAACACTTTCATTTATTACAAATGTCCCACCATTCGAATTTCTTTTGTTACTCATACTACTTCATTTTTGCTAATAAGTTTTTTTTTTATTTATCCAATACACATTGAATATTTTTATGCGATGGATCATCTGCAACCATTTCTTCCTCCATATCAAAGCCATCATCATCATCATCTAAAACCCTTTCTTTTTCACTCTCATCAAGTACACCTCCATTTGACCCATCATTAGAAACATTAGCTCCTTTTTCATCTTTAATACCATTAAAACCATCTTCATCATCATTTACACCATTTATTTCTTTCCTTGACTCTTCGTCTTCAATACAACCAAGACCATCCTCATCACTATTTACACACTCCACTTCTTCTCCTAATTGTTGTTCCCTCATTTATTTTTCCCTAACATCTTTTGGTTTCAAATGATCTTCCTTTACTTCTTCCTTCGTGATCTCTTTTCTTGTCTCTTCACCCACACCACCAACTCACTAAATTTTATTTCAAATCTATTAGGAATATACTCAACATATATTTCAACTTCCCCTTGATTAGTCCTCCATATCTCTCCATAGATAGATAATTCTATTGTATCCCTATCCACATTTAGTAGTTTCAAATTTTTATATTTTGGCTTCCACCAAAGTTTAACATTCCTAATACATTTGAAGTTTCTTACTATATCCAATGCTTCAAAATATGACCATACTCCATCAACTCCTTTAACTACATGATTTTCCCCACCCATTGCAACCTCTTATTTCTTACAAACCTCCATGTATGATGAAAAACTATATAAAAATTCATTTCAAACCTTACAATTTAAATCAAGGATCAATTACACCAACCAAAACAATCATAACTTTAAACCAAACAATGTAAAATTACAAACAATTAAAATAAATACAAAATAATCCCATTGACATATTTCATGATTTTATGAGGAAAAATCCTTTCGTTGAACACGATTCTCTCTCCCCAACTTTCTCTTTTATGATTTCGCAACCTTTGCCACTAAAATTCATTTCTATTATTTAATGTACAAGTTTTTCTTGAACTATCCCTCAATGTTCTTATTCTTCTTAGTTACTCTTCAATTCTAATAAATTGGAGAAAATAAATTTTAATCCCTAAATTAACATCATAAATGAAAATATCTTCTATACTTTATTTATTAAGATAAATAACAAATTATTTATCTTATAAACACATTATTTACCATAGAAAATAATAATAATATTATTATTGGATATTAAGAGATGCATTTCTTAAATATAAAATATAAGTACTTAACATGAATTTTAAAATAAGAACTAAAAGCAAAGTTACATTATAATTTAAAAATAAAAAATATACTTAATCCTAAAATGAAAATACACTTAAGTATACTTTTTTTTAAAAGGACTAAAGATTTCTAGTAAACAAGAAAAAATAATCATTGAAGGGTAATTTTCAGAAAATTAAACGATACTTACAATTTGAATTTTGTAATGTAAACAATTTTAAACCGTGACATACATAAGTAAGATAGGAAATAGAGAAGAAAGAAAAATATTATTTATTCGAAGAACACAACCTCAACTCTCATAGTTACTCGAGTATCACTCTGAAAAAATTAATATCATCCGAAAAGATTATGTTATAAGTTTCAAATATATTATTATTATTATTCAACTATTATTTACAATATTTTAAAGTTATTAAATAATTATGTAATACATTTAAAATTTTTAGATTCATTTAACATTTTTTTTTATTTTCTACTCTGTTTTTTAAATAGAAAAATTTATATTTTTATAATGATTTTATCTCTATACTTTATATAAATAAAGGTAAAAATGTGATATTACTATTTAAGATTTTTTAAATTATGAACCATTTACTCTGCTGCCGACTGATATCATACCAAATCAATAACGGCTGACACTACTTTACTTACTCAGCAGCCCCTTTCAATATTATCTTCAATCTTTTCCCTTTATACTCAGAAGCTTCCTATTTTTTATTTATTACATTACCCTATTTTTCAAATATTTTCATTAAAATGCATATTCTTACAAAACATTATTCAACACTTTTCAATATTATTAAATGTCTTAAAATTTAATAATTATGTACTGTGTATATATAAAAATAATATTATTAATTAAATAAACTTATCAAAATTGTATAATAAATTTGTCATTTGGTGATACTTATACTATTTAAGTTGTTTTTCCATCTTTTTATGACGATGAGCAGTTGTAAATGTATACTGATCAATCACTTTTTTTTACTGTGTTTCGAATGATGTAAGGAAGAAAATCACAAGATAACTTATAAAAGAAAACAAAATCAAAAGTAAAATTTTTCGCCACTTGTAATGTACTGTGAAGAAAGAATTATAAAAAATTAAAAGGGTCGGCTACTTTTTTTCTCTATAATTTAGAAAACTTTTTTTTTTTTACTGAAACTTGAATCCGTGTGATTCACGCAATATTATTTCATTTCTTTATATTTTTTTTTTTTAAATATAGTATGCAAGTTATAATTACATAAATATCTTTATTTCCTTTTCTTAACGAAGTATGAAAACGAAAAGAGTAAATGAACACATCAATTTATAACTAAAAATATGTTGAAAATTTAAATCATGGAAACATGAGAAGCGAATCATCATAACTTCATAGTTTTAAAATTCTTTTTGATTAACGACTTGTGTTTATATGTTTTGTTAATGATGTAAATCTATAATATTTTTTTTAAAATATTTATTAGTGTTATTAGAATAGATAGTTCATTTTACTAATTGATTCAAACTCACACACACACATATAATTAAATTTTGAGTTGAAATAATTTTAATATTTTATGTAAGTTGAGAATTTTGTTGATAATGTATCTGTTCGATGAGATTTACGAAGGCATTAGAAAAATTTAGACACTTTAATATTATAAATGAAAAATTTGAAAAATAAAAGTATGAATAATGAAGTTACCTAGTTTAGGTATATTGATGAAGTGGATGACCTAATTGCTTATGTGTAAAAGTTGATGGAATGAACGAAGAAGATAATGTGGCATAACAGTCAAACGTTGTTGTCACTAACTTTGTCTTTAAGAAAGCAGCCACAAGAAAAACAAAGTCATAAAAATGAAAAACGTTAGACCGACAAAGTTGTAGGAATCCAAAAATTAAAAATAAAAAAAGAAAAATGAAGTTTCTGGCATTGAAGAAACTATGGAGTATGGAGCAAGTATTTGAATTATTGGTCACACTTTTGACTCATTCCTCCCCTTGACTGTCACCGATAACTCACTGCTTTCATTATTTGACCCATATCTTGTTATTTTTTTTTAGTTTAATTTTTACTTTATTCTGTTTTAAAAATTTAAAAGATAAAAATTATATTAATATACAACTCTATACAAATTTAATTTGATATTCGGACCGAGCAGGTAACAGCTTGGTCAATCCACATCAATCGGTCTATCCACTATAACGACACTCATTAGATCAAGTCAATTCAGGATAAGTGTTTGATAAAAATCAATCACACATGCGCTTGTTAAAGCGCTCACAAAACGGGACGAACAAGGTTGGACCACCCTTAGTGGATTCGCACCCAAAATGCTATTGGGTTAGTGGACCAGCAGATTTCGCTAAAGATATTTATAAAGTTGTTTATGAACAACCGATTGAACTTTAAGGTAAACCATTTATGGTAAGTCTGTTTATATTTTATTGAACTTGTGGTAACTTATAAATATAAGACCAAGGCTAAAAGTCAAGTACATTCTACTTACGCTCTACTCACATTCATAAATACTCCCTAGTAATAATAAAATCACTTTCTTGAGAGTTGAGGCTCCACAATTCATGCCTAACTTGAGTGTCGGAATACCTTTTGCAAGTCTCCTCAGTGAAGGAAAATGGACGGAGCAAGTCGAGGAAGAGCAAGCGGCACCATTAAAAAACAAGCAAACAGTATAGATCGTAAGTGAGCAGACTACTAAAAGAGACAAAGACGCGTCTACCAGGTTAGTCTTTCGGTCCCATAAAATCTCTGAAACATTTTTTCCAAACTACTTTATACAATCATATAATTATGATTATAATGCTGGATCCAGAATTAAAATCACAATTTGTTTGTCTGTATGGTGTAATTTTTTTTTTGTTATACATTTAATTAGCTATAAAATATTTTTAAAAAAATATTGTTAAAAAACGCTTTTACGTGACATTGTGAAAAGAATACTAAACCAGCTTCATATTCGCTCCCCCACTTTAGTAGAAAAAATGATAGAGTTGAACTCCGTATTTTCCAAACCCATAAGACATGTTGATGCTTGTTTTCTTCTGCGCGTCTATAATCTCTAACTGCACCTCAATCATTCTCAAAATATCATTTTATTCTTTAAGAGAGTGACTTTTAAGTGTAGTTCATATATAAATTTCAATACTTTTCCTCGGTCTAATAAATATATCAAAGATTGCGATTTAATAAGATTTATTAAACTTTTTTCTTCTAAAACAAGTCAAACTTATATTTATTTGAATAATATATACTAATTTTGATAATTTGTTATTGTGGTTGTTATTTATAATGACATATAATTTTGTGGTTGTTATTTATAATGATATATAATTTTTTTATTATTATCTACTATGTTATTATATACTAGAAGTAAATAATATTCCAATGATAAATACAAATTTACCATTCATGCTAATCGTATAAATATAATTAGTATTTGTGAAGAAATATTTAGTAATCACTCATATTTACTTTATTCATAAATATTAAAATTCTTTTACTAACTCAAGTAGAATATATTTTACAGATGAATTTCTCTCCTTTAAACAACAAAGAATTTCATTTCAACCAACAAAATCTTTCAAACCATCACTAAAAACTTACAGTTTATCTATAGATCCACACTAATTATCCCCGAGAGATCTATGAAACAAACTTTTTTTTGGATCTTTTAAAATATGATTTTTGCCACAATATTTCTAAGATAGAATATTCAAAATAGGATTTCCATAATAGTATTTTTGAAACACCTAAAATGCATTCCAAAATAAAACTTTCAGAAAAAAGACCGAGTTTCTTTCGGGAAGGAATTGTCTTTTTTCTTCTCCTTCTTTAACATGTGAGATGATATAATGGGGAAGGGTAGTTTGGTGATTTAACCAAGAATGGAGTGTAGTTAATAAGAGTCGGGTGGAGAAAGAAAGAAAAAAGCGAAGTGATGATGGGTTGAAAGAAGCAAGAAGTGGGCCTGGAAGATGGGCCCGGAAAGAGGTGATGAGGAGATAAAAAAATGAAGTTTGAAAGGTTGGGTTTTGGATAAGGGATAAGGTTTTGATATGCATATCAACCAATGGGATGAGAGGGGGTTCAAGAACCACAAGCTTGATCTTCCAGTGAGAGAGATGAAAGTACTTAGCAATTGAGACACTCTGTTTCTACAAACTCTCTCATAATGGCAGCTTCTTCTTCTCCAATGGCAATCCAACTCAAGTCCACCTTCACTAGGACTCTTGTCTCACCCAAGGGTCTCTCTTCCTCTTCTCCACTTCCCTTATTCCCTTCTAGAAGACACTCCACCTTCACTGTTAAGGCCATCCAATCAGACAAGGTATTCTCTTTTTTAATATTCATTATAATCAACAAATTCTTTTTCTCATTTTATTGATTTCCTGGCAGCCCACGTATCAAGTCATTCAGCCCATCAACGGTGACCCATTCATCGGAAGTCTCGAAACGCCGGTAACATCCAGCCCTTTGATCGCCTGGTACCTCTCCAACCTCCCTGCTTACAGGACCGCAGTCAGCCCACTCCTCAGAGGCATCGAAGTGGGCCTGGCCCACGGCTACCTCCTCGTCGGCCCATTCGTCAAGGCCGGCCCTCTCAGGAACACCGAGTACGCTGGCGCAGCGGGCTCTCTCGCTGCCGGTGGGCTTGTGGCGATCCTGAGCATCTGCCTCACAATCTACGGGATCTCATCGTTCAACGAGGGAGACGCATCCACGGCCCCTTCCCTGACCTTAACGGGCCGCAAGAAGCAGCCCGATCAGCTCCAGACCGCCGATGGATGGGCCAAGTTCACCGGGGGCTTCTTCTTCGGAGGCATTTCGGGTGTTATTTGGGCCTACTTCCTCCTCTACGTCTTGGACCTTCCTTACTACATCAAGTGATATGTTTCTCTCTCTCTTTCTTTTATTAATTCACTCTCTATGAATGGACACTGAAGAAGAGTTATTTGTGCAATAGAGATGCATGTAAATGATGATGTATTTTATGACTCTCAACGTGTCACAAATGCTAAATTCTCTCTCCTATTCTTGCCATCTCTTAATATGCATGGATGAAGAAACCCTAATTTAAATATTACAACTTCGTGGATTTATAGGATCGAGAAATTAAAATGAATCAGGATTAGTTCGTGGTTAAGGTTTGTGTTTTATTACTTATTTTCACATATTGATGTTGTCGGTTTAATTATAAATTTACATATATAGAAACTTAACCATGACTAACAAGATAGTAAATTGAAGCACCAAAATATATATATTGTGAAGGAATGATACATGAAGTGAGACATATAAGAATATTCTTAAAAAGGGTGGAATACTAATTAGGAGATGACGATGATGATGTTTGAAGTTTTGGGTGTTGGTGGGAAAAAGATTGAGATGATAGAGAGAGGAGTTGTGGAGGAATGAGAGGATCATTAGAAGTTGCAATGCCATCCCAACCGATGTGTGTCACGTGCTGCACATCTGTTGGACAACCTATTTCCATGTCTATCTCCTCTTCCTCGTACTCGTCTTTCTCCACTGCACATCAATAAGACTTTTTAACAACATATTATTATTGAATCTAAATCCGCAGATAAATATTATGACGTTATAACGCACCAAACAATTGAGAGAAATTCTTGAAACCCTTGAACAGTCTGTTGAAGCCATTGGATAGGTTAGGCTTTGGAAGAACGTCTACCACCTTCAACGAGTTCTTCATGTCTGAATCCTCAACACCTTTTGTTCCTTCTGTCTCGTCCCGTATAAAACCAGAAAATTCAAATAACTCTGACTCAAAATTAAAAAATAAGTTTTAAATCTACAAATAAAATTCATGTTTAATATTATCTCTAATCAAAGTTAAATTTTTAACCTATTCACACAAAAAATTTTAAATTATACAATCTATTTAAAATTATTTTTTAAAAAAAAAAAATTAAGACATCAATTTTTACAGTTTTACTACTGGGTCACTTATTATAACAAATAAAAATATAACCCTCGTAATAAATACTTACTTAAATTTGTAATATTGATAGAAAAGTTCCTTTTTATTTACACTTGTTACGATACGACTTATTATAACAAGGTAAATTATGATATTTATCATTAAAAGTTATGTTTCTATTAATTACACTTAATCCAATTTGACTTGACTAATAAATTTAATCTTTTATGTTTTACTTTTATAGTTATAGGAATATTAGTATTTATAATCCATGCAAAATTATTAACTCTATACCTCCATCATAGAGAGAGAGAGAGTTTTGTATGATGAGAATGAAGAAATAGAAATAGTAAATAAATTGAGAGAGAGAGAGAGAGACTTATTGAAGGAGATGATGGATTGGTGTATGGTTTTGATCTTCTTGGGTGAGGAACACCAACAGCAACAGTGGCCTCAGAGATGCAACCAGCTGAGAACGGAAGAATCACAAGCCTTTCCATTCTTTGTCTCATTGTTCTTTCTTCGATCAATGCAACCTTTGATCTTAGATTTCACAACAACAATATATAGCCCTAGCTACCCCTACTTCTTGTTATAATATAATAATGATTCAATTTCCTGTCAACATGTTATCATTGCCTATACAAAGTCAAGCTACATCTTATAAACAAATCCGTTTGGTGAATGAAAGTGACATACACATACATACGCAAGATTGTATATATGCATTTTCTTTACACTTTTTCTTTTAACCTAATATGTTGGGTTGCATCATATTCAATGTTTTCCATTTCCATTCACTTTATGTGTCTCTAACGAACATCACCTTGAAAAAGTTGGTTTGGTTGAGTAGTGAGTGACTAAAGCCAAATCAAACACTATGGTAGACTCATTTTCTTCACTTACCTCTCTTCTACAATAAGTCATCAATCATATATCTTATTGTTTTATAGTTAATACAAATACAATAGTTAGTTTGTTTCAAGAAAAATAAAAGGGCATTATCCATGTTTTTTATATTGCTTGTTTTGGACTCGATCTAGAAGTAGTGATTCCCAAGCGAAGCTCCGAATGAATCTTGAACTCGTGGCGATGGATACCAAAATTGATATTTCTTGAAAACAAAGAAGAATGGCATCATTGATTGTAAGAATTGAAAGTGGATTTGTTGAAGGCAGGTTGAGTTGTCTCTCTTCATACTAAATTTGATGTGAGTTCATTAACGAAAGCTTAGCAACTTAATGAAGCTTTAATCAATTCTTACTTAGGGATCAAATTATGTCACAACCTTCCCTACATTAAACATTCTTGAAGTTCCACTCATTTACGAAATCACTTCAAAGTTTATTTAGTAAAATGGAAATATTAAACCTAACATACTCAGTTATGAAGTTATCTAAATAATATAACAATTATATAAACTATTGTTATTGTTATTATTATTATTATTATTATAATAATACTAAATTTATTATATAACTTTAAATTCTTCTACTTGGTTTATTAAAAATATTAGGCCCGTTAGCGTATTAAAGGTCTTAGGCTTTGTAGAAAAGTCTCTGTGAAATAAATAACTAGGACAAACCTTAGATTTGAGATTTAGGTGTGAACTATTTAAGATAAAGTATAAGTTGACTAATCTCAGTTTTAACCGTACACATTTATTTTTAATGAAAGGTCTAACCTATTTTGTAATCCTCATTCAATAATTTAATCAAATTAGTTTAAGAATTTAACAATTAAATTAAATAAGTGAGACCCGATAAAGAAAGTTAAATGATGTATTTTTTTTTTCCTTTTGCTTTTTAATCATTATTTAAATATATTATCAGGCACAAGTGTCTTTACAACAAACTTTCTTTTTCTTCTATTTTCAAATAACTTTGAAAATCTACTTATCTATCTTCTCTCCTTTTCATCTCCCTTATTTCCTCTCAAAATCATTGATTATTATGAGGTAATTTGCAGCAACATGAATTACTCAACAGATGAATGAAGACTATATGAGGGGTTACACTGCACCAAGTTCTAACCAAAAGACAAAAACTACTGGTCTAACAAATTCATGTTCATGATAGTAACGAACATACTTATAGTTCACAAAGATAAAACTGTCCCTGTGATGTGTTATCTTATTCTTATCTCTATCAGATCCAATAATAGTGTTCATTTTGTCTGTGATTGGTGTCAATCTGTTAAAAACAAATGATGTGTCTATACAGTATAACTGAGAATTAACTTACCCTGTAGCCTATAGGAGACAAAAAAGCATCAAGTGTCTCACCTATAATGACCACAACAACTTGCACAATAAAACACGATCAAGTCCTTTTCTACCATTGCATTTTTCCCATAAGATGCAATGTTGATTAGTAGAGAAGTTAAAGCATGCACAACCACACATCGATACAACCAATTATCCGTATGATTTATTTCTTTATTTCCCATCCAAAACAGAGAAAGAAAATATCAGTGCTGTTTCTTCTGTTTGAAATCATTAATTATACTTGTTGGGTCTATCGAGGAAGAAATGAGACCTAATTTCAATTACATAAGGGATTGATACTACTTTCTATTCAAAACCTTAATAAATTTTCATGGTATTTTATTTTCTCATTTTTATTCAAAGTGGAATTTAGGCTCACACTTGGAATTCAAACAATAATAACTCTTACATTTTCCATTTGCTTCAACTCAATGTCTTGAATTCAACAACTGATTCTGTCAGTTCTACCAGAAATTGCCATTTGTGTGGAACTGAACAACGGTTTTCAAGATATTCTGATGTTAAGAACTAGATTGTGCATATACTGCTATTGCAGAATAAATTGTTAAGCCACAGAGCATCAAAGAAATTCCAATTTGCAGAATTATCTATGCAGAAAATGCATTGTGATTTGCATGATTATAGCAGATATGAGAAGAGTGCAAGTAATAATTAAAGTGCTTAAATTACTATTGGCCTACATAGAAGCTAAGAAACCAGAAGCTAGATAACTAACGAATTGTGGCAGAGCTTCCTTGACGTACAAGACCTTGAGTATGAAGATTCAGAGTTAGGTGAGTGGTATGTGAGAATATGAAAAAGATAAGACATGATAGGCAAGTTTAAAAGGGTTTACCTTTCAATCAAGTGCGCAATGAGGGTTGCTTAACATGCTGGATTGAACAACGCAGACACAAGGGGCTTAGATTCGGTCCCTGCTCATGGGCTTCCATTAGTAGTAGGTCATCTGTAGGTATCAAGTTCTTGCTTAGGTTTGTACCATGCAGCCTCCCCTCCCTGCTAATTCTGTTCCCCCGAACAAACTTCAAAGTTGATTATTGAACTGGATAAAGGTGGCAAATACAAGAGATCTAATGTACTAGTACATCAAACACTGAAGCCATTCCAATAATAATGATTTATTTTTGTCAGTTTGTGACATATAAAGCTAGTAACCGGGAGCTTTGGAAGTTCCACAATTTTTTTTGAAACATATATGACCAGAACCCACAAGCTACTTCAACATATATGCTCTCTATGTACACTAAATCTTTCATGACATACATGCTCTTTAGTTACAACTTAATTAAATAGATCAGTGTAATAATTGATTAATAAAATATAATGATCTTTACACATTTAATAATTTATTTATATATATATATATATATATATATATATATATATATATATATATATATANTATATATATATATATATATATATATATATATATATATATATATATATATTAAGACATCATGATTGGATTCAGAACATCAACACTATATCGTATACTTAATAATAGTAATTGTATATTTTACCTGTCACCAATAATCTTCACAAGAGCAACTACCATGCTTAAAATGATGGAACCTATGAATATCTCTTACAATTATTTCACGATCTAGAAGCTGAGAAACACATTTAATGAAGTTATGGCAATCTGTACAAATGCGGAGGTTTTTTATAATTCGAATCGGGAGCCTATTGGCAGTGTTAATGATGCCAAAGACTACTGCAAGTTTTTCACTGTGATGACTAACAAGTACTTCTCCTTGCTCTTCTTCTACATCCTGCATGACCAGTTTGGCATCAGGGGAATACCCAATTTCCTTCAACCTTCCGATCAAAGGGTCCAGATATGAGTATATCTCCTTGTCTTGATGGTGAGACCTATCTCCCATGACAAAAGTGTGGATTTGATCCTTTAATTGAATCCAAGATTGACCAGGCTGCTTCTTGACTCCTCTTTGATGCATTAAACTCCTTACCCTAGCAGCCTCGTCCCAGCTATGGTTAGAAGCACACATATTTGATAGCAAAACGTACGCTCCTGGATCAGATGGTGCAACTCGAAGCAGCATATCAGAAACCCACTTTCCCATTTCAACATTTTTATGAAGTCGGCAAGATGATAAAAATGATTTCCAGACAGAAGTCAAGTGAGAGAGACCATTTTCAAAAATGAAGTTCTTTGTCTCGGTTAAGCAACCTGCTCGACCATAAAGATCAACCATAGAAGTGCAGTGTTCAACTCCAGGATGGATGCAATAAGCATCTTTCATCATCCTATAATATCTACAACCTTCGTCAAGCAGCCCAGCATGGCTGCATGCATTTAAAACCCCTACAAAAGTAACCTCATTTGGCCTAATACCCTGATTCAACAGTTCTTCAAAAAGACTAATTGCCTGCCTTCCTTGACCCTGTAGCGCACAGCCAGATATCATTGAAGTCCACAAGATAACGTTTGGTTCATTGATTTGTCTGAAAATCATCCATGCATCATCCAAGCTACCACACTTAGAATACATATCAATTAATGAAGAGCCAACATAAGCATCTACTCTATGCCCTATTTTCTGAAAGTAAGCATGTATATGCCTTCCAAAATCCAAAATCCCAACACTAGCACAAGCAGAAATAACAGTTGTAACTGTTCGAATATCTACTACAACCAGTTCACGAACCATTGACCTGAAAGCTTTCAAACCATCTTCATACTTCCCATTCCAAACATAACCAGAAACCATTGAACCCCATGAAACTATTCCTGCCTTTGTTTCTTTGCTAGTAACTCCTACATTTCCTTTTCTGCGGAAGTCCAGAGGAACATCTCTGAGAATTATAGATGCCTTATCTATTCTCCCACACTTACAATACATTTCTATAAGTGAACTCCTCGTAAAACCATCAGTATCAAAGCCACGTTTAAGGACCATCCCGTGGAGTTGTCTCCCAAGCTCCACAAGTGATAAAGAGGAAGCCAAAATAAGAGCTATGGAGAAAGTAACATCAGAAAACTCAGTCCCATATCCCACCATACAATGGAGTTGTTCCAATGCCCGTCGTTCATAACCACATTGCATCAACCCATCCACGATCGTATTCCAACTCACAACATCCTTACAAGGAAAGTTCCTGAACATGTCAAGAGACTTCTCCACATCTCCAACACGCAGATACGCACCGATCATTATATTCCATGACACGACATCCCTTTCATCCATCAACTCAAACAACCTTTCCGCATATTGAAAAGCATTGCATTTCAAGTAAACATCAAGAGCAGAGTTCCCCAGCACGACATCTACATCAACCCCATGTCTGAGCATCCATGCGTGAACTCCCTTGCCGAATTGAAGATTGCAGTCAAACGAACAACACTTGAAGACACTGGACAAGGTGTATTGGTTTGGGCAAGCACCCTCTGCCTGCATTTCCCTGAAAAGGTTAAAAACCATTTCTGAAGAGCCGGCTCTGGCAAAACCTGATATAAGGATGGTCCATATGTGAGTGTTTTTGAGTGGAATTTCATCAAACAGCTTCTGGGCATGGCCCATGTTATAGGATTTGACATACAGAGTCAAAAGATGGCTAGCCGAGTTCATAGTTTGAAGAGAGCCATTTTTGACGGATAGGGCATGAAGGGTACCCGGCGGTGGTGGACCATTGGAAATGGTGGAATGAAATAAGGAACATGATGGGTGAAATGGGATGGTAGTTGCAATGCGATAATTGGTCACTGAAACTAGATTAACACGGTTGGCATATATCCGAGAACATGATCCAAGACCCATAAAAGTAAGTGCAAACACCCAATCTAAAGCCCTTTGTAAAGCTCATGCATTGAAACAAGTTTCACCTTCATATTTGTATGGTTCGTATGATTTTACAACTTCTCAAAGGAATGTTTCAGTTCCATAAGAAATAACACCACGACCCCGAGTTTATCCAAAAGAATTTCCCAGGAAAAAAAAAGTTATAAGTTAATGCAACTTAAAAATTAAAAGTGTAAAAAATAACCACGGCAAATTAATTTATACAGACACTAATACTAACTTTTGCTTCAGAGAAGTTAATTTTAATTTGTTTTTCTACTTTCTTCTCATAAAAATAGTTATACAAAAGTTCACCTAAATGGACATTTAATCTATTTAAATAATTATGTTGCTTATATTTTATCATAATTGAATTACCATACTTATATTTTTTAATTGTTAAAGTGTGAATTATTTTTTCAATATAAAGAAGATAGTAAATTAGTAGTCATATTACATGTAATAACACAAATATAAATTATTTAACTTGCACATATTTATCACTTTTATGAACTAACGTGGTCACGAAATTTTAATCAAAAAAGTCAACTAAACAAGTTAATATTTTTCATTAAGTCATTTATGTCTTTCACAAACAATAGAGTTTGGTAAAAGATTTAGAGAATGAGTTTATAATGATGTTCAAAGCTTTAATTCATCAAAGTTGTTGAAAGTACATTGCTAAATATTTAGCTATTGAATGTTTATTTGAACAAGTAATCCAATAGATAGATAAATTTTCAATACTTTTCTACTATTTACTTTATTATTGTTTCGTATTTCCTTGTATTTATAAGTAATAAAAAATAATGTTTTTTTTTTAAATCAACACATGAAATTGTTGTTTCATATAATGGATTAGTTGTTTATTTCATATTGTCTTGATAGTTATAATATGATGAACATATTTTTATAGCATGTTACATTTATTGAGGAATATCTCTTTACAAGAAGAGTCAAAAGACCTTATGATAATATTAAGGATCAAATGTTTGGAAAAACAAATTTCCTTTAAGTTCATATGTTTCATGAAATTTGAAATTTAAAAGAAATGAAGATCGTGATTTAAAACATACTTGATGAATAATTTGACATTTAAAGTGTTTATAATTTTGTTTTTTGTTTCTATAAATTTGTTGAGCGTCTTGATTTGCTATACTAGAGTTTTGTTTATAAGTTATGTCGTTGGATAAACATTATTACTTACTAAGTGAGCATTCGTTTCTACATATTATGCTAAAGAATTATTTTTATAGTTTAGTATCTTTGACTTTCTTTGGAGTTATAGGATTGCTTAAATACTTGTAATCTATATATAATTGCATAAATAACTAAATATAGGCATTTTTTACAATTATTATATGAATTTGAATTAATTAAAGAGAAGACTATCTTGGTTATTGTCTTAAGATCTCTTGGTTCTTATCTTAGGATAATTGTTTTATTAAAGATTGAAATCTTTATGATAGATCTTCATTGATTCATCAATTTTCTAGATTGTGATGTCTTCATCTCTGTCTTATTTAAGTATTTTTTTTCCTGATATTCTTTGCTTATGTTAAGGAAAGATTCAAATTTAAAAACTATCATCCTATTTCTTAAATAAGATTGTATTACTTTTAAATAATTAAACTTTCTACCTTAGAAAGTCAAGAAATATTCTTCCTTGAAAAATAATAACAAAAAGGTGTTTGTTGCAACTTTTCTCTTTTCATCCCGGACAGTCATATATTGGATGAAAACTTGTGTTTTTATTTTGTATTTATAGCAGCATAGTCCACAATAGTTCATGATATTGAACATGAGCTTGTTCTTTGAAAATATTCACATCAAATAGAAACTTGTGTATTTGAAATTTTGGATGAGAAATAATTTATAAGTAAAACTTGATAATTAGAAAACTTAAATTTATATAATTTATTAAGGCTTAATAACAATGATTCAATATCTCTCTCTACCTATTTTTGACTCAATTTTTTTTTCTCTATTTATTTTTAATTTAATGTGGTTGTTATATTTAAAAAAAAAAAACTCAATATGATCTCATCCACTAGATCACAATTAACCTCATTCCCTCATTTTTACCTCTAGGAGTAGACAATAAATGTGTAAAACGAGTGGTGATTGCATTAGTAAATATCAACTCATCACTGAAAGAATCATATTGAATTTAAAAAAAATATACAGAAACTCTATTGGATAATATATATATATATATATATATATATATATATATATATATATATATATATATATATATATATATATATATATATATATATATTCAATCATTCTACAAATATAAGATAAAAAATGCTATTAAACCATTTAATAACAAGAAAACTTAAAGTAGCCTTCTAACACAACCTGTCCATATTCTAATATTCTGGTCCTCCTATACCATTGATCTCCCAATACTAATAATAGAAGGTGAAGAAGGTATGAAACTGTAATCAATTTTGGGAGGAAAATGCTTATATGGCTTGAGTGTTGTATTATGTGGCAAAGTACTTGGCAGTGGTGCAAGAAAGAGATCCATTAGTACAGAGATAGTGTTAAAACATTTTCGGTTTAATCATTTTGATGGTCTCTATTTTTGGTGACTTTTTTTAATTAGGTCCCTCATTTTTTTCTTTTTTTCAATTGGGTCCCTATTTTTGAAAAATTGAAGCAATTAGGTTACTGTCGTTAGTTCCGTACTAACACCGTTAAAAAGGGTGACACGTGTCAGCTCGTGATTTTTTTGAATTTTTTAAATATATTTTTAATTATTTTTATTTTTATTTTTACTTTTTTTATTTATTTAAAAAAAACAAAATGCCACGTGTCAAGTTGATATTGAGCCACGTGGCAATAACAATGTAAGGTGGCATTGATAGTGCCACGTGTCACTATCAGACCACGTGTCATTAGATTTGTTTCAATTTGGTCCCTATATTTTTAATTTGTCTTAATTTGGTCCCTGAATTCTTATTTTGTCTTAATTTAGTCCTATTTTTTTTAAAAACTAAACAATTTTATTTCTCTCCAAGTTCAAACAAAATTTTATTTATATATAAATCTTTACAAAGAAATTTATACAAATTAATTTTTTATTAGAAAAATAAAAAAATTACAAACTAACATATGACACATTTTTATTTATATAATAGTAAAGAAATCATTTAACCTAAATAATATGAATGAGTAACCTATAAAAGTTAACATCTCAATAATAAAGATTTTTGTGAAGGTAGTCTACACAAGTATACTCTCAATACTTCCTCAACAATTCATAAAAAATTTCTAGAGTTAAATATTTCAATTTGAAATACATCATTACTAATAATTTGCTTAACAGAAAAAAATTTAAAGACAAAAATTTGGAAAATGTACCTACCGTATTTTATTTGGGAAGGAACAAATTTTTTAAAATTTTAAAAAAAATTAGGACTAAATTGAGACAAAATAAAAATACAAGAACCAAATTGGAACAAAATAAAAATACAAGGACCAAATTGGAACAAAATAAAAATACAGGGACCAAATTGAAACAAACGCAATGACACGTGGTTTGACAGTGACACGTGGCACTATCAGTGCCACCTCACACTATCATTGCTACGTGGCACAATGTCAACGTGACACGTGACAAATTTTATTTTTAAAAGAAAAAAAAATAAAAAATAAAAAAATTAATTAAAAATATATTTAATAAATTCAAAAAAATCACGACTTGACACATGTCATCTTTTTTAAGGGTGTTAGTACGGAACTAATGACGGTGACCTAATTGCTTCAATTTTTCAAAAATAGGAACCCAGTTGAGAAAAAGAAAAAATGAGAGACCTAATTAAAAAAAGTTACCAAAAATAAGGACTATCAGAATGATTAAACCAACATCTTGAAGCATGGTGAAGAATTCTCCTAATGTAATTGGATGTAGATTTGACACTCGATAAAATAGTCATATGGAGGATGAAGACCAATGTTAGTCTCTAAATCATGTGCTCTAACATTGGAACATAGGCCATCTTTAAGAAGTATCACATACGATCATAGACAAAGTAAAGGAGTGAGAAATAGTAATAAAATTCCTTTCCAATGAAGAAATTATAGTTCATTTTGTTGTACTAAAAAAATAGTTGATTGGAGCATGCTCCAATTGAGATACTATATCACGGTTAGGTTAAGGATACCAAGGAAAGTTTGATAACGTTTATGATTAGCGGTTGAGAAGATATACTTCTATACCGGATTTGCTTACTTACAATGTATTAATAAACTCAGCAAATTAAATAAGTTACAAAACATAGCTTTCAGTGTTTATCATTATTGCGGCTGGCACTTTCACAGCACAAAACTAAAACGAAAACCCAGGCTCAGAAAGTAATAACGGCAACCAAGGATAAAATTTAAAAAAAAGGACACCGAGGGAACACAAGAAGAAACTAACCACCGTCTATTTCGAACCACACCAGGGGGTGATCCATCCTTCAAATAGTAAGCCGATCACGCCACAAAACATTATCCTTACTACAAGCAATAAACCATGTGTCGATAGTCAAAATCCAGAATTAGGTATCAATCAATCATTCAATCTCATGCTCAAAGCTAACCCGCATGAAAAATGGCCAATTGTGAAGGCACCACGAAAAGAGGGCGATACTTTCACCTTTCAAAAATAATGATAAATAACAATGGCTATCTTTAGGCTATTGTGACGAAACAAAAACGTAACATATTTTACAAAAAAGAATGGGAATCAAAATCTCATGTTCCAGTTAGTCGAGCTTTCCTAGGGAACAAGTACAACAAAATCTACAATTGAGACAACTATGTGGAAAAATAAAGCGGGATAGAAAGGCCACAAGACATTACGAATCATCATATTAATATGCACTTATATTAATCATAGAGGCGGGTAAAAGTATGAAGATATGGAAAATCCGAGGAAGAGCAAGCCACCAACAGTAGCTACTGAGCGTTGGGATATTTTAGATGCCAGCATGCTTCCTCCCACCACTGCCAGCGAAGTACAGAAGGTGTGACCCAAAGAGGCCCCAACAGCTACTCCCAGAGCATTTTTGTGGGTTGCCAGCTGCAGAAGGAAATTAAAGGTCATGAAAAATGTAGAAGGGAAAGACTGCTAATGTTGCCGACAAAACCTAAGACATAAAATCAATCACGAAAGCATGAAATGTTCAGTGATCTACAGGGGACCAGTTTTCTTACTGCAATTGTCGCTATCTGGCTACGATCACCCCACTCAGCAAGGAATGTTAAAATAAAGGACTGCATAAAAATAAGATGGTATAACATGTGTAAATGTGAGTAATGTCCGCCAAAGAATTGATGCAAAGCAAAAAGTGTACTTGCCTCCAAAAAAATTGGTGTACAAAATCTTGAAAAGAAACGCCGAACTGGAGTTTTCCCTTGTCCGCCTTCCAGTTTTTCTTCAACCTAGTTAACAAGAAGAATAATCCTTAGCATGTTCCAAATTTGACCAGATAGTCTTTCTTAAAAAAAAATTGAACCAATCAATACATCAACTATGGAATCCCTGCCAGCTGCAGCAAGTTTACAGTTAAATAATTGAGCTTCCCTCCTCATGACAAGTGCTAGGGGAAACTACGATTTAAAGGAAAAAAACAAAGCAGCAACGAACTAACTTATTTGAAGATGTTTCCTCTTAAGTGCAAATAATTCACACTTATACACATCTTTCAACATATTCCCTTAGTTAAAATTTATTGAAAACTACAAAATCATGAGTAAAACTCATTAAACAAGGAGTAGAACCCATATAATTCTGTGATTTTCAACAAAATTTAGCCAACTGTAAAAAGTAAATTAGGATAAGTGTTAGAGTAACTCGCAAGCATTTCAGGCCATCTGGCCATCAGAATTTTCCTATAAAGCCTAGTAAAAAAATATACTTCTTCCATTTCTTTCTTCTGGGAGGATTTTGATTCAGTTGATCTCCATGCAATGTATAGTAACCTTAGCCCAAAGAAAGCATAAAGAACTGCAGGTGACAAAGAAGAAATAAAATCAGCTTCATCTTAACAAAAATTGAACTTACAAATGAAAATAAAGCCATCGTTAAACACAATATAATGAATAGACATTTGGAAACTGGTAAATCACTAAGTTACAAATGGCAATCCAAAAAGCAAATAGCTCACAAATTGTTGAGTAGCATATAATTTTGACTTATAAAGCCACAAACAATTTTTAATGCGCAAGCTAACTAGAATTCTAAAAGAGTTTATACAAGTAAAAGACACAATATTTGGAACAGACACACAAACAAACAGCCAATGAAGTTAAGTCCATAATATTTATTTATACTAAACAGCACCAGAAGTTTGAGTGAACCACAAAGGCTGGGAGCAAATTGATGAAAAAGTTGCAACCAACTAGTACTTAAGCATGGATATAAGCAGCACCAGTCAGGTGCATTGTTAGACCCCTAAACCAT
The DNA here is from genome assembly GCF_000741045.1 of Vigna radiata var. radiata. Classification (NCBI taxonomy): domain Eukaryota; kingdom Viridiplantae; phylum Streptophyta; class Magnoliopsida; order Fabales; family Fabaceae; genus Vigna; species Vigna radiata. The sequence continues at coordinate 15,927,220 of NC_028354.1, read as the reverse complement.
TTGAACAGAACTAACTGTTGTAGCTTCTATAAAAAGTGCATTGTGAAGACTCGACAACCCTTGTAATTCAAAACAACTACTATATAACCTGCTTTTTGCGAATTTCACAAACTATGCTACTCAGCTCAGTAATAAGTATCAATCCGTGATATTGTACCTGTAGCCGCACTATTTGTATGCTTCCTAGAAATCAAGTTTGGGACAATCCTGCCTAGCCCAGTAGAAAGTACCTAATTGACACGTACAATAACTTTAATTCTGATAACATCGATAAGAAAAGGAATTGCAGAAACCATTTCATCACAATACTATGAAAAAAGCATCCCATGATGAGACGACAGAGCAAAAACACTCGACCTGCTAGTTAACTTCTGTAGCACTTACCGTCATTATAAACAGAGCACTTAGCGCACCAGACAAGACAATTGACTTAGGATGACGCATAGCCATAAGAGCTGCTATTATAAACGTCTCATCCCCGATCTAGCACAAAAAAAATCAGTTCAGAGGCATTACTCAAACATGAAAGAGAGGTATCATACGAGACAAGTATTCTTAAGGAAAAATTGAGCTAGTTCGCAGCAATATCAATTAGTAATCAATTGGTTGCTTTCACTATATATCCTATATAAGTCGCACACCAGCTTTCTCTCACATACTTCATACTCGTTCAATGAAGTTTGATTCTAGTTTACAATCACAACACTCATCTCCTAAATTTCACCAGCTCTCACAATCTTTCACGAACCTATATAATTCTATAAACACAAAATATATAGAAACTTGTTCTTGAGATCCAAATTGGATCCAGTGAAAACGCTTTACAACACAGTAGCTATAAATATAGTCAGCAAAATCAAACAACGAATGTAAGTACAAAGCAGTTTCGTTAAACTAACCTCGCTGACAATGATCATCGATAAACTCGCGAAAAAAGCATCGAAGAGTCCAGGACCGGTGGAGTCCAAGCCAAGAGAAAGGATCGAACCATTATCTATTTCATTCAACACAACCTGTTCACAGAAAGCACACTAATATTCATTTCCAAATTCAACACATTCGTTTGAGTTTCCTCCACAATTGAACGTAACGACAAATAACGGTAAAAAAGAAAGAAAGATTGGCAACGGAAGCTTACTTTGCCGCGGCGACCGAGATCCACAGATCCACCGAATCCTTCCATCGCGTTCTGCGAGAGAGAATCCTACACATAGAAATAAAACACGTTGTGGCCGCGATTCTTGAGAAAAAACGCAAAGAACGAAGGACAGGAAGTTGACCTGAGCGAAGGTGGATGACAGGTTGAAGAAGAGGGCGAGGAGAAAGAAAATGCGAAAAGCGGGAAGGATTCTTCGTTTGTTGAAGCTTGGAGCCATTCTCAGCCCGTGGCGGTTGAAATTGCGAGGAAGAACGAAGCCGCAGAGAGAAAACCGAAGGAAAATGATTTTCTCGAGAAAGTGGAAAGGGGAATTTGAGTAAAAAAGGGATGAAAAGTGAGAGGAAGAGAATAGTGATCTCAGTTAGCGAGATCTGATTTTTGGATCTGAATTACGCAGAGAGATCTTGTTCAGATCTCCGAACATCGAATTCATTTCACTACGCATTTTATACGTGCTTCAGGCTTTGCGAGTTTCTGCTACTACCGAGGCAAGAACCACATAACGCGCTCTTTACTTTCTCTTTGTCTCTCTCGGGTCACGAAGGCCAAATCCCACTTCAACAATTGCACCTAAAACTTTGACCATGTGATTCGGCGCATTTTAGTAAAAAGTTATTGAAAAATACTGTAAGAACATTGTACGTGTTTTTGGTAAAAGTTATTTCTTTTAATTTTTAACTCGATAATATTTTTCTTAAAAATGTGCTACTTTCTTGTTATTATTCTGGTAGATCAAGGTGAAGGGTTATTTAATTAAAATCAATAGAATTTTTTATGAAAATATTTTTTAAATTGTCAAGGATTGAAATGTGTGTTTAAATTAATTTCAGGATCGATTTACTACTCTAACACATTGTGTTTGTAAACTTAGTATAAGTGCATTGATTTTGTAAAATTAGTTACGATTAAAGTGTTTATAAAATGGTTATTTATATTTAAAGAATTATATTTCAAAAATAAGTTTGTATGTATATTTAGTATAATTTTTCTCTTAACACGAAAATCACACTTTTTTTTTTCATATCAAACGTGCTTTCAATTATACCACCTAGGATGGATAAAAGAATCCGTATCTATGGGTGTTCGTGGATAAAATCCACTTATCATATTTAGTATATGCAAGTAAAATGTACATGTAGGTAATGAGTATTTTAATACTAGCTTGTTAACGAGTTGGGTATGAGTATCACATTATTCTTACTCACGGATATATGTTATCCGTTTGAAAAATAAAATTACAATTTTACTCATTAGGTTTTATAAAAATTTTTAATTAGGTATTTTATTTTTACCGTCTGTTGTAAAATTAGGCCAAAGCCCAATTATTTTTTAGGGGTTTTTTTTTTTTTCAAATCTGAAGGGTGTTGCTCTTTCCACCATCACCTCTTTTCCTTCCACCTCCCCAATTTATTTGATTTACAAAACTATCTTTCTGTCAAAATTTATTTACTTTTACCATTTAGAATTTTTTAATATATTTTAAAACCCTAATTTTACCTTACTTATTCACTCAACTGCATCCCACCACCACATCTTTCATGGATTCTCATATCCGTTTAGCCAAACGGAAAACATTAATACTTCATTTCACCTTTAGGAAAGCAGATTATATAAAGATTAGCAAAACAAATTTTTAAATGCAACAATAAATTACTTAAATTTAGAAAAGTACAATGCAATTTGACTTTACAAGGCATTCATAAGAAAAGAAGAAAATAAATTGAACACGGTAATGTACTGTGATTTAATTATAGTCTCTGATGAAGACCACGTGAGAGAGTCCTAGATGGAGTAGGAGGCATATGAAAATATAGTAATTTTTCATTGTACACTACAAACAATGAAAAAAAGTAAATGCATATAATTTTATGGCAATTCAAATCCAAGGTGCATGACATGAGTTTCTCCATGTGAAAAACCTGAAAAAATTACTATAAGAACATTTTCAATCTAATCGTACAAGTTATGTTTGCTGCTCTAACATCTTTTTCTGCTAAGATCCCACTAGAGCACTTTTAGCCTTGGCAACGGTAGCATTGGCGGCGGCAGAAGCTGCAGCAGCAGACGTCGGGTTGCTGGATGATGGAGGCACCGTGTTGGATTGTGAACTGCTCTGAGCTTCAACTATTTGTGGTTGCATCTGAGTTCTAACTTCATGAAGCAATGTCTTTATCCGAGTTCCTGTGAGAGTCTCGTGCTCTAAAAAAGGATCTACAAGTGCTTGATGCTCCTTGTTATGGTTTTTGCATTGTTGTAAGCCTTCTCCAGAAGTTGCTTCACCTCTTTCTCAATGAGAAGCCTTGTCTTTAAACTCATGCCCCTTATTCGAAAAAGCCCAAGGGTAGAAACNTAAAAGCCCTTCCAATATTACTTTCTGATGTTTAAAAGATAGGAACAAAACACGTGACAGAGAGAGAATGCACCGAGAATGGAAATGGTTGAGAGACTTAGAGAGAGAGACGCGAAACCAAGGTCTCTGCTAGGGTTCCACCCTTCTCCACCAATCACCAACAGAAGCTCACACCAGAGATGATGAAGACAAGTGTCAAAGAATGGAAAATACACGACAAGGTACTGAATAATACTCTCAACAATTTTATTCAACCTCAAAATGACTAAATACAAATGTTTTTATACTAATATGAGTTGTAACTGAAAAATATCTGTTTTGTTTATATTCTAACACTCCTCCTAAACAAAACAGTACAAAGAAAAAACAATGATTTCAAAGCAAAAACTCTCTTTTTCACCGATTGAATGGTGAAAAACTTCATCTCCGGCGAACCTTCGCCACTCCTACCAATTAACAATCGGTAAAAACTCCTCCTGAAGCTTTGAAAACGATTTTCACCGATTAAAATCATGAAAAAAAACTTCTCTCTGAGCCGATCTACCCAAATGAGACGAAAACCCTAGTTTTTCATTACCCCTCTCTATTGATCTGCTCTGATCTCCACCTTCTCAACTCCAATCTGCTTTCTAAGTGTTAGAAAGTGTTCCCCTTTTAATGCCTTGGTGAGTATATCTACAATCTGGTCTTCGGATCTGCAGTATACCACTTCGAGCTTTCCTTTTCCAACTTGCTCTCTGATGAAATGAAATCGCATCTCAATGTGTTTACTCCTACCGTGAGATGTAGGGTGCTTAGTCAGGTCAATAGCTGACTTGTTATCAACAAGTAGTCTGACCCTCTCTGTAACTTTAACCATCAGTTCCTTCATCAATGAGTCAAGCCAAGCTGCTTGACAAGTGGCCTCACACATTGTAATGTACTCTGCCTCACATGAGGAGAGAGCTACAACAAATTCCTTAGTAGAGTTCCATGATATTGGAGCTCCATTTAAGAAAAAAAGATACCCTGCTGTACTCTTTCTATCGCCCTTGTCTCCACACCAATCTGAGTCTGAATAGCCCGTAACTCGCACCTCTCCTCCTGATTCATCCTTTGGCAGCAAAATTCCATAACTTGTGGTACCTTTTAAGTACCTCAGTATCCTTTTAATTGCATTCAGATGAGATACATTGGGATTCTGCATAAACCTGCTCATCAAACCCACATTGTAGCTGATATCTGGTCTTGTATTACATAAATATCTCAAGCTTCCAACCATTCTTCTATACTCCGTAGGATCTACAGCCTCCTCCTCAGGATCTCTCTCAAGTTTCACCCCCACTTCTGCTGGAGTATTAGCAGAATTGCATTGACACATGTTAAACTTAGTTAGCATGTTCAATGCGTACCTAGATTGATGTACCAATATGCCTCTATCAGTTCTAGTGAACTCAATTCCAAGAAAGTAACTAAGCTCACCTAGATCACTCATCTCAAACTCCTGTAGCATTTGTACTTTTAACCGAGCAATCCTCTCATTACTACTTCCTGTAATCAGCAAGTCATCCACATATAGGCACACAATCAATCTTTCTTCACCTCCATTCTCCTTATAACACTGAACATACACTCCATGTTCAGAAACACACTTCTCAAACCCGATACTACTCATGAATCGGTCTATTCTCTGGTTCTAAGCCCTTGGAGCTTGCTTGAGCCCATACAGGGCCTTCTTCAACCTGTACACTTTGTCAAGTTGCTTCTTAACTTCAAAGCCTTGAGGCTGGACAACATACACTTCTTCCTCCAAGTCCCCATTAAGAAAAGCTGACTTTACATCTAATTGATGTAAGGTCCAGTTGTTCTGTACAACCAAAGAAACCACCAGTCTCACTGTCTCCATTTTGGCCACCGGTGCAAACACCTCCCCATAATCAATTCCAGCTTGCTACAAGTACCCTTTGGCCACCAATCTGGCCTTGTATCTAACTACAACACCTTGTGGATTTTTTTTGGACTTATAAATCCATTTCAGTGCTATTGGTTTCTTGCTGGATGGTAGATCTGTTAATTCCCAGGTCTGATTCTTCTTAATTGACCCAATTTCTTCTTTCATAGTCTTGCACCACCTCTTATCCTTCACAGCTTGTTCAAATTCCACGGATTCTGCTTCTGCTATTAAAGCAAAGTGAACAAAGTTTCCCTCAGATGAAATGGTTGTATCATAGGCCAAATCATAGTCTCTCAGATGAGTTGGCAACTGGGTCACCCGAGAAGACCTCCTAACACTCTCCTCCTTCTTGCATGCCTCAGACTCTGCTGCAGGTTCACTTTCCAACTCAATGGTTGGTCCTCCTTTTTCTCCTGACTCCCACTGCCACTCTCTAGCTTCATCAATTTTCACATCTCTACTAATTGTGGTTGCTCCTGTTATAGGGTCATATAACTTGTACCCACCTGTCACATGATATCCAATTAAAATCAATGGAACTCCCCTGTCATCAAGCTTTTTCCTCAGTTGTTCTGGAACATGTTTGTAACATAAAGAGCCAAAAAACTTCAAATGCTTAACATCTGGCTTCATTCCAGTCCAAGCCTCCTCTGGTGTGACACCATTTAGTCTCTTTGTTGGAGACAAATTTAACACATAAACTGTTGTCATCACAGCCTTACCCCATAGGAAATTTGGTAGCCCCTTACTCTTCAACATACACCTGACCATGTTAAGAACGGTTCTGTTTTTCCTCTCTGCTGCCCATTGTGTTGAGGCATGTAGGGAGGAGTAACTTCATGAACAATTCCCTCCCTTTCACAGTATTATCTGAAATCAGTGGAGGTATACTCTCCTCCTCCACCTGTTCTCAAAACTTTCACTTTCTTCTCACACTGTTTTTCAACCATATTCTTAAACTTCTGGAATTGTTGCAGCACCTCTCCTTTCCTCTTCAATAGGTAGACCCAACACTTTCTGGTCCAATCGTCTATGAACAATAAAAAATACCTAATACCACCAGGTGTTTCTACCTACATAGGGCCACAAACATCTGAATATATCACTTTCAACTTCTCTGCAGATTTCTGGGGTAGGAACCTTTGAAAACTGCCACGGGTCTGCTTGCATTGAACACATTCTTTGCAGACAGTCCTTGGAATATCTACCTTTGGTAAGCCAATCACCATTTTTCCTTTGACTTAACATTGATAGATCCTGGAAATTCAGATGCCCAAATCTTAGATGCCACAACCATTCCTCTTCCCTTTCTGTTGCAGTAAAACAGTGATGATTTACTGCCTCCATCACTACTTTGAATGTCCTGTTTTGAGATAACTGGGCCTGCACAACCTCTTTACCACTTTGATCAAAAATACTGAGACAATTATCCTTCATTTTCATCTTGTATTTTTTCTGCAAGAGCTGTCCAAGACTAAGCAAATTAGTCTTCAATCCAGGTACATACAATACCTCTTCTATTATGACTTCTCTGTCATTCACCCCTCTTAAAACCACTCTGCCAGAGCCCTCTGCCTCCAGACTGCTGTTATCAGCAAATCTGATTTTTCCTTGCTCAACTTCCTTCATTTTCACAAACCAATCTTTTCTTCCGGTCATGTGGGTGGAGCACCCAGAATCTAGGTACCAAACAGTACTTTCTGGTGGTTTTTCATCAACCTGTGCCATTAACATCACTGCCTCTGAGTCAGACTCTTCCTCCTGGGCCAGATTTGCCCTCTCTTTGGGTTTATATTTGGCCCCTTCTCCATCCCAACACTCCTTGGCATAGTGGCCGTACTTCTGGCAGTTAAAACATTTAACCTTTTTCTTATCAAATTTCCATTCTCCTTCTCCCTTCTTTGATTTCTTGCCTTTTCCAATCTCACTAGACTCTTCTCCTTGCTGGTCCTGAGAGTCTTTGCCTTTCTTGCTACCTTTTCCCCCTTTCTTGAACCCCTTCTTACCTTTCCACTAATTTTTGGCTTGTAGGGCCTGCTCCTGGCACTGTCTACGCTCATTGAGGCGTAATTCATGGGCCTCTAATGAGTGAAGCAACTCCTCAATATCAATATTTTCTCTCCTTCGTGTTTCTTCAATCGCAGCCACCACATAATCAAATCTGGGGGTTAAAGTCCTAAGGATTTTACTTACTACATAATCCTCCATCATCTTGTCACCGCAAGTTCTCATCCTGTTCACCAACTCTTGTACTCTGTCAAAGTACTCAGTTACAGTCTCACTCTCCTCCATAATGAGAGTTTCAAACTGCCTCCTTAAAGCTACAACTTTATCTTTGCATTTATGTCTCCATCACCGTAGGTTTTCACCGAGATACTCCAAATATACATTAGAAATCTGGCCTTACTATTCAGTTTTTCTAGCATCTTGTGCTCCTTCTTCTGTTCTTGGGTTGCCTTTTCACTCAACTAAGGCACTCCATCTTCAATGACTTCTAACACGTCTTGAAAACCAAACACGACCCACATCTTGATCTTCCAGTTAGCAAATTGCTTACCATCAAACATAGGTAGTGGCCCCTGAATTCCTCCAACTCCAGCCATCTCTTCTTGCACCGATCTTGATGAATCTTGATCTGTTCTTAACCAAATAACGCTTCTCTCTGCACTTCCGGATTCACACACCTCCAGATATCAGCACAACACCCACTTCATGTACTTCCCCAGGAAAACGTCTATGCTCTGGATACCATATTCGAAAAAGCCCAAGGGTAGAAACGTAAAAGCCCTTCCAATATTACTTTCTGATGTTTAAAAGATAGGAACAAAACACGTGACAGAGAGAGAATGCACCGAGAATGGAAATGGTTGAGAGACTTAGAGAGAGAGACGCGAAACCAAGGTCTCTGCTAGGGTTCCACCCTTCTCCACCGATCACCAATAGAAGCTCACACCAGAGATGATGAAGACAAGTGTCAAAGATTGGAAAATACACGATAAGGTACTGAATAATACTCTCAACAATTTTATTCAACCTCAAAATGACTGAATACAAATGTAATTATACTAATCTGAGCTGTAACTGAAAAATATCTGTTTCGTTTATATTCTAACATCCCATTATCTACGTAATCGTGATTGACTAGTCCAACTTCTTTGCCTATGCCATATTTGGTAACCATCCTCCTTGCCAAACTAGTTGCTTGCTGAAGATCTGAGGATGCACCACCAATAAAAAAAAATTAAAACCGAACGGATGTGGGATATCTGTTTCGTGAGAGATGTGGTGGTGGGGGTGCAGTGTACGTGAGTAAATAATAAGTGAAGTAAAATTAGGGTTTTGAAATATATTAAAAATTTCGAAATGGTAAAAGTAAATATATTTTAACTGAAGGATAATTTTGAAAATTAAATAAATTGGGGAGGTGGAGGGAGCAACACCCAAATCTGAGTAAGGAAAATGGAGCTCTTTTTTAGGGTTTCTTCTTCAAATCTAATTAAGGAAAAGTGATTTGCCTCATTCCTCATCGAGTTTGCTGCCTTCTATCACTCTAACTTCGTGAACGGTGGAGCCAGAGAGTTTTGCGACGCCTTTGACCTATACGACCGCGACAAAAACGGAAGGACTCATCAAAACTGAGGAGCTCCACCTCGTGCTCAACCGCCTTGCCCCTAAGTGCTCCATCAGTGAACGCCGACGACGACAGATTCGTCAACTTTGAGGAGTTCAAGATGATGATGACAACCTCCAAGAACCGCGACACCACCAATGGCTTCGTCCATTAGTTTCAACCACCAATTCAAAATCTGAGACGTCTCTGGTGCCTACTTCTAGAGTACGATTTTTCTTTCTTTCATTCTGGTGAGTTGCTCCAATGAAACATTAGACATAGATCGAATCCGAATCATGGTGGAAGAAGGATGTCTAGAGCAGCCCGCGTGAACGAAGGAGCGAGCGGTTGGTGGAGGAGACAACTACTTCAAAACTAGGGTTTGTGAGTTATGATTCTGAATAAAAAGGAGAATGAACTCTTGGGCCAGAATTTGGGTTTGGTGAAAAACGGGTATCCGCGGATTGAAAAAAATCCAAGAATTTTATTTATGCGGATACCTGGTGGGTAGCGGGACGGGTGACGGGGATGATTTTTACATGCGGGTAGGGTTGCGAGTAGGCCCTATCTGTGTCCGACCCAACTCGTTGTTATCCCTAATACCACCACTATGTTTAGTTTCAAACCAATCATCATATTTTATATTATTTTTATGCAAAATCATGTAGTTGGACTATGAACATATAATTGAGTGTCATTAATGTTTTTTTTTTCAAAAACACAAACTTCAAATAATTTCAGTTTTATAAAATTATTTTGATTAAAGTTAAATGTAAGATAACATGACTTATTCATGAAATTTTTAATTAAAAAAGAGTTTACAATAAAATTTGAATTCAATGGTAATGTATTATGTAAAATAGATTTATGTTTCTGACCAAAATTTACTCAGAAATATATTAGTCTTATGTATATTAAGTTATTTATGTGAGTATCTGCTGATTAATGATCCTGATGATATGATTTGATCATTCTTGTAATGTTTCTATACGTAAATAGAACATCCCGTGAGATTGAAGTTGTGTGACGTTTAAGAGTTGTCAAGGGAAACTAGTTTGTGTTTATTGAGTTTTATTTTGATTTGGATAATACACATTGATTATGTAAAATTTGAGATTGAGATAAGTTAGTTGCTTATGTTCAATTATTGTTAGTGCTTGTATGTTTGGTTTTGGTTTAATGTGTGATTGAATGAGAGAATTATAACTTGAGGCATTAACCATATTGGTACCCATTAGAAATTTTTTTTTTGCAATTGTTTGAATTAATGAAAGTACCAATTTATTCAAATGAGCAAGCTAAACTCTCCCATTTTTGTCATGGCATTGAGTGGTATCAGTGAGACAATAGGCATCGTTCAAAATTTCAAATTCAAAGAGTTTTTTGTGCCTAAGCATTGGACGATGGTTTATACCGTTGCGTAGTACTTGGATAGTGGAACTATTACTTGGTTGTCGTTGGGCTAACACGTTCTTCACTAGGTGAAACCAAATTTAGATAGTGAACTAACTTTGTACTGTTGGGCACTACCTAGTACCATTAGGTGAAACTCTCCAATTTTAATCCAAATGGGTTATTGGGGTCTCAGCGTTGGGCATTAGTGTGGCACCGCTAGGCACTTTCATCATAGATAGCTCCAAGGACTCTAGTGTTAGGTCCAATATGGTTCTACTAGGCGCTCAACCCTTGTTAAACTAACGTTAGGCATGCCTTGTATATGGTTGGACGTCATTCTGAAATGTGTATTTTGTTATTTGTATTCCATTGTTTTGTGGTGTTGTTTGTTATTGTATCGGTGACATTATTTTAAAAGTGTTGGAACAAAGGTATGAATTAATGATAATGTAGGGATTTCCATGGAGGAAATAGTATTTAGTGTATGATTCACTAGGCTATGCATTGATGCAAGTATTTTTCCATCATGTGAAACTATCTTGAGCTCTACTAACCATTCATACTCATGTAAAGAAAGATGATTAGGTTGTGAGAGTGGCAGGAGATCCTGCCATAAGGAGGACTCCAAGGTTCTTATGATTATGCAAGGGACTAACCTTATGGGTGGTAGCTCGAGGGAGGACATTGTATATCGCCACAAGTGCACAACTTTACAAGTCTTACTCAATTTCACTTACTTGGATAAATTGACTCTAAAGGAGTTTGATTGTAAGTATGAAAGTGTATGGTAATGGTGATTAATTCTGACATGTTTATTAAATAACTTAGTACTATATGTATATGTTATCTCCTTTTTCAGCTAGCTTACCCTTTCTTTGGTTCTCTGTGATAGTTTTCCTATTGTGTGTTTTGGTTTTGCAATGATTGAAGTTACAGAAAAACACTAGAAATGTGGGTTTGAATAATGTTTTTAAATTATTTTTGTAACATTACGTTTAACGAATGAATGAGAATTAGTAGTGAAAGACATTTTTAGACGTTGGATTTTATAGGAATTGTTTAGAGGGATTTCACAAGAGGCAACATGTATAACTTTTAAACTCTCGTGATAGAGGAAAGTATAAGTTTCAAAAAGAATACTTTAAGTGCTCTACAATTGAATAAAGGTGTACTTGCTCACATTTTCTAATTCACATAACCAGCGTTTAGTGAATGTAGGAACATATAGTTTAAATGACTTGTTCATATGCTATCTAAAAAGACAAAAAGACATTTAGTAGAATAAATCAACATATACACAATTTTTATACTGGTTCACTCCAACTGAGCTATATCCAGTCTCTCATGAGAACTCTTAAGAGGTTTCATTTATCATTTTCAAGGATTACATGAGTTTGACCCACTCCTGGTATCCATAGATATCTGTCTAGTTGAGTTTCACTCACTCCTGGTTGTGCAATATTATTCACTACTCTTGGTATCCATCTGCCTAATACATTTGGTATATGTCTAGTTGAGTATTCTATCCAGTCTTGGCGCGTGAGTATTCTAACCACTTTTGGTACCTAAGTATTCTAGTCACTCCTGGCACTTGAGTATTCTTGATACTCCTGGCACCTGAGTATTCTAACCACTTCTGGAACCTGAATATTGTAGTCACTCCTAGAACCTGAGTATTATAGTCACTCTTGACTTTTGAGTATTTTAACCACTCTTAGCACCTGAGTATTCTAGCCACTCCTGACAACCCTGGACATTTGGTATCTTCCTGATATGATATCTAGTTGAGTATCACCCACTCATGGTTGCAAGTGTTTTAGTTATCTCCAGAACATACAACAAATCCACTATGAGATATTATAAGGTAAAGATGTTTAACTCTCAATGAGAGGATATGGTTATAATTACAATTTAACACTTGTAAAGTTAAAAACTTAGTTTAACTCCCATAGAGAGGATAAATATAATGATGTGCAGTCTTGTAACTTGGAGGTTGCTTCCTTTGTAGAAGAGCATCAGACGATGTAAGCTTGATTAGTAGCAACATTGATCTTATATCTTCATGCTTGTTCTTGCTCTTTATATCTTCTCTTTGGTGAGGTTGATTCTTCTTAAGTGGAGAAACTTCAAACGATGTAGATGTGAAGAGCAGTAAGACAAGTACTAGTTTTTTTTCATCTCGTCTCTTCTCTTTAATGAAGTTATATTCTCCTTGATTGAAGAGCTATAAACTATGTAAGCTTTGAGCAGTAGCTATGTTGAATATTCAACCAATTTTCATATGATTGCTCATTCTCTTCTCTATTCCTTACGGATGGAAGAGCATTAGACGATGTGTAGAGGCTTGGTGAGCAATATAATGAATATTCAAATTATGTTCTCTATCTCTTCTTCTCTTATTTTCAATATGCTCTTAACTTCATTTATTTATTTCATTTCAACCTCAACTGTTTCCACCTCTTTTTTTTTTTTTTTTTTCCTTTTTGCTCTTATCCCATCTTGGGCATCATGATCCATTCTTTTATTTTTCTGTTTTCATTGCTTCATCAAAATTCTCTCTTATTCAGATATTTATATAACCTTTTGAAGAGATGACCCTTGGATGCGGAGTTGACCCTTGTATAGACTTTCTTGTCTTGTCAGTGCTTTGTCATGTCTTAGTTGAAGTGCAACTTGTACGACATGTTAGAGTGAAAATTTATATTTAGATCATTTTCAAAATGTTCTTTTCTTCTCTCAACGTCTTTATCCACATATGCAATTGTTCTGATTAATCTATTGTGTAATTCTGATATACACATTAAACAAGGACAAAATATATAAGTATAATAACACTTTTATAATACATGCATTGAATGACATTAAATGTTCTAATCGTTTATGAACGTTATCTTGTATTATATGTTCAAAACATATTGTCATATTAATAATCTTACTTTTTCTTTAAAATTAAATATAAAAGTATTTTTTGTTTGAAGATAAAAAAATGTTTATTTAAAATAAAGTGTGATTTATTCGAAGTGAGTATAGTTTTTTTCTAAAACAAATGATTGAGATAAAAAAGACTTTTGCCCTTTCATACAGCTCTCTAGTTATACGCAATCAGTTTCAAGAAAACAAGTGATGTTTATTTCCATATTTTTTGTTCATTGTTTTTCTTGTTTTTATTTTCATTTATTTTGTATTTTGTGCATTAATATGGCTCTTCTTTTGGGGCGTCAACTTCATGCTAAAACTGCAAGCCGTCTTCCACGAACTTTTTTCTGCTTTCCTTTCTAAACCAATGGTTCCAAATTCGATTATCCACTCCTTTCACCTTTTTTTCTTCTTTTTCTTTATGCACCAATCACCACTCACCACATGATAATAAATATCAACCCATACATTTTATTTTCTTCAGCTTTATCAACACCAGTAAATTAAAAACAAAACAACAAAATCAATAAATATACATTTTTTTTTTCAATATAAAAATGGTTTTAATATAAATCATTACTATCTTTCATAGAGCTTTAATTTCACATTATTAAAAATCACACACTTCTGTTACAAAATTAAAAAAAAGTATTATTCTGTATAGCTTAAAAAGAAAGAATAATTAATATATTCTCAAGTTTCATTCTTGAAAAAATCGATGAATAATTTGATTCTAATCATACAATAATAGCATATTCATTTTTACCTTTTTTTTAATTTCTTTTGTACCTTACTTTTACAAATAAAAAAATCAGCATTTTGAACAAAATATTTTTTTAAATAATTATTAAAAATAAATATATTTATAATATATAAAGGATTTTTATTTCCAAAAACTAAAATTGATAAACTGAAAACCAACTTTTTTTTTCTTTTAATATTTAATTTTTCTCTAAGCAAACAAAATTTCGTGGGCTGTGACAGAGAAGCACTAGGTCACGTGGGAGTGAAAAATCATTTTACCTTTTTATCGTTTCGATAGAGAATATTATTACATGGTGTTGACGAAAAAAAGGCTGAGAAGTCAAAATTCGAGAGTTAAATAAACAGGAAAAAAAGGGCGTGGAAAAAGGAAACGGGGACTAATAGAGATAAACTAACGTGTGTTGTTGAAAACGCGGGGTCGAAAAAGCGAATAGCGTTGCAGTAACAGTAAGAGATGATTGGCGATGTATGATTGGTTGGTTTTTATTCTCTGTTCTCGTTTGTGGAGTGGAGAACAGAAGGCCATCACCTCCCTTGCTTTCTTTTCTCTCTTTCTTTTCATGAACTTTTTTTTTTTAATTTTTCATTAAAAGATTATTGATAATAATAATAATAATTATTATTATTATTCATATCGGTTTTATTTAACTGTTGTTGTTGGTGGGTGAACCGGTGAAGGGTGATCTTAGTTTAAGTGAGTGAGGGAGATGGAATGTGAAGAGTGAGTGACAGGGTGGTGATGATAGTATTATTATGCGTGTATGGAATTCGATGCCGCGATTCCCGTGTCCCGAGAGCACCTTCCTCAAGGTCCTTTGCTTTTTCTCCACACTTTTTTTTTTTCTTTGTCTTCTTCGATTGTGATGAATAGCGTTGTTTCAATCTCGTTCGTTCGATCACGAGCGTTTTCGTGATCCCTGTCGCCGCCGATGATCGACGATGGATGATCGTCGCGCTTGTTTTTCTCCATATTTCGTTGTTCTGAGGTCTGATTGCATGATTCTGAGATCTGAGGTGCTTCGTTACCTGTTTCTGTTTCTTTTATTTGTTTTGTAGACGTTAGGACTAGCTTGCAATTTTTTTTTCTTGGATTTCACTTCCCTGTCTTTGTGTTTTATGTTTGTGTTTATGTTCATGCAATTTGGTTGTTCTGCCTTTTGACTGGCAATAGAAACTGCAACCGGAGCTACTTTTTTTTTTCTAGTTCTCTTAAATTCAATTTAGTAATGAATGGAGTATGATTAAAGTTTAGATGTTGTGGAGTACTTTTGTGATAAATTGTTGTTACTGAACTGAACACTTTTGTAATAATTAATATATGTGCAATTTATGGAAACATTTATGTTTTTTTAATGAAAATTTTAAAACTTAATTAAACCCTTTTTCACTAATTTCTTTTTTAAAGGAACTAGTGTGCAGAAAGCATGGCAACTTTGAAAAATCCTCTGGCTTATAGCATTCACAAACGGATTTTTCCTGCGGCTTGGATAAAATTATCAGACTGTAGAAAGTGTTCTTGAAAGTTAAATTTCATTCATATTCAAAAGTGAAAGCTGAATTTGTATTACACTAATTAAAGTGACAAATGGAAATCTAGATTATAATGATGTCTCTTATGGAGAAATTGACTTGTTGATATCGTGTTATTTCAGATGCAATGTGGCAAATTAACTTAAGGTCAAGTGAAACAATGGAATCTGGACCTTATCCCGAGCATCCAGGAGAACCAGATTGTTCATATTACATTAGGACCGGCCTTTGTAGATTTGGAGCAACATGTAGATTTAATCATCCTCCTAACAGAAAGCTGGTATGATCCATGCAATGCTTTTGGACAAATTCTAATTATAAGTTAGTTGCATGTGTAAGCAGACCTAGAGGATAGACACACACACACTCACTTGGGTGAATATAACTTGCATTTGTGTCTGCCTTTGTTTTTCTTTACACATCCATGATCTTTTCACGATTAAATTTATTTAGCTGTTTTCACCTTTTTTAAAACAATTGTTGCTGGGTTGTTGATGGTCAAAATTATCTGGCTGTACTGTTGGTACTTTTCGTTTTGATCACACATTAACTAATTAGTATAGTTACCTGATAGTTTTTTCCTTTGAATAATATCAGGCTATTGCTGCTGCACGGATGAAAGGTGAATTCCCAGAAAGGATAGGACAGCCAGAATGCCAGGCATGTACTTGTTTCTCAATGAATGCATAAGGTGCTCATTGCTTGTTTATGTGCATGGTCTGTGATTTTTTAGGGTTGAATTTTATATGTTTTCAAATTATAGATATTGGACTCCATAGGTGCTTGGAATTTCTTGAGAGAATCCCTCTTAGATCCTCTGAATGTATACCTAAATCTGATTGCAATTCAAACCCCTAATACAAAATAGACCCTAAACTGTTGGGATAAGCGATAAGGATATGATCCATAAGGGACAGGTGATTTGGATCCTTCGTGAACATAGATGCAAGTTGATCATTACAGTACACAAATGAAATAGTGATATCCCTAGAATGAATCTTCTCTTGTATAAGTTGGCAGTCAACACTGGTGTGTTTGGTTAGCCCATGACTGGATACGAGTGCTTGAGAGATGCTGCTGGATTATGACTATATGTCTTTATTTTCTTCAACATAATCTCTTTCTGGAAGACCTCTTGATTATCTCTAGATCTGAATTACTGTAGCCCATTAGCTATCACATGGAAAGTGAAGGATTTGATTTGCAACAAAGAATATCTACAGCCCAGTCATGATGAGATGGAGTAGCTATCCTACTAACCTACATTATCACCATAAGTCTGCTGCTCATGATCAGAACCCCAACATTTAGATCCATAAGAGCATAGCACTTCAGTTTCTTATAAAAATATTGAAAGCATGTTTCTTTTGAAAAATGGAAATATCTCTAAATTTGGTTGTTTTAAACACTCTCAAGAATGGAGGTGGGGAAATGAGATCAAGCTGTCAACAAGTGCAGCACGTAGGCTATCCATTTACTGTACCTGTAGTCTCTGGAATTATTTATCCTGATTTATCTGAAACATGGTATATTTTGGGTTGGAAACTTGACAGTATTTTGAATTTTTTTTCTGTATTAAAATGTTTTTGCTTAAATTTGAGGTAGTTACTAGATCTTTATCAAACAATAGTGCACTTTAGCATTCATCTCTCTGATAATCATTTAAACAATTTACTAGTTAAAGCACACTTTTTCATTTTAAATTATTTGTTTGTGTTAATAACTATAATTCTATGTAATTATGTTATTTACAACCTTTATCTTTTTTTGCTCATCTTGATCATTCATATCTCCATGAGTTATAATGACTTCATATCAAACTATAAACTATTTTTTTGAATGATTTTCTTATGAGAAAAAAGACTATATACGGACAGGGTAAAATAATTTTACATTATCATCAATTACAAACCACCATATGTGGAAAGTTCGTTGATCTTTACAAGAACTTCCTTAAAAATCATAGCCATATAGATTTGTGATTGGATAACAATGTAAAACTGTTTCAGGCTGTCAATCCACAGCCATTAATCTCTTTTCTTATTTGATTTTACAATTTATGGTCTTTGTGGGTATTATCAATGCCAGCATCAACCTTCTACTATTAAGAATATTACAAATCCTTATTCCCTTTTTTATGCTTTCCAGTACTATTTAAAGACAGGAACTTGCAAATTTGGAGCCACATGCAGGTTTCATCATCCTAGAGACAAGGCTGGGATTGCTGGAAGAGTTGCCTTGAACATTTTAGGCTATCCTCTCCGCCCAGTTAGTATTGAATATTTACCTCTTATTTATATCTTAGATACAGCTAAGGAAGTATGTGTTTGTTAACTGTGGTCTTTCTTATTGATTATTAGTTTGATTTATAGCATAATTAAATTGCCTGGCACACTTTTAGACTCAAAAAGTTTTAATTCAGATGCTGCTTCTTTCTATTCAGTATATGATAGAATACCAATTGATAAAAGTAGTAAAATATAATATTGAACACTGAAATCACACACAATACAGCAATACACATACTGTCCCACAGACAGCACTTATAATACAGCAATAAACTTGCTGCTCCCAGAGATAAAAGTCTTCTATGAAGATTATTCTTTGTCCACAAGCTACAGCTAACTTCATGCTGCTTAACTGCATGACATACTATAAGATATACAGTCCTTATACATAATTACTGGCAATTATTTTATGCAAATGACTCTCATAAGTTCATAACAACCCCTAATTCTCAGTTTCCATCAGCATACATTTTCTAAATTGTGGTGGCCTTGCATACTTCTATTTTATGTCTAACTTGGAAGTTTTGATTGGTTGTTGATGTTAGTTCTATATTTTCTTTGTTTCTTGTTGATACAGAATGACCCTAAACAGATAATTGCTCTATTTAAAATCTGACACCTGATTGTTTGGTGGTGTTGTTGATTTTAATAGTTAATTCTGTATTTTTAATTCTTGCTGATGCAGAATGAGCCTGACTGTGCTTATTATTTAAGAACTGGACAATGTAAATTTGGGAACACTTGCAAATTTCACCATCCCCAACCAAACAATATGGTGCTTTCCATGAGAAGTTCTCCTGTTTATCCTAGTGTCCAATCTCCAACTACACCAGGTCAGCAGTCTTACGCTACAGGAATTACAAATTGGCCCAGTTCATCATATATTCCTAGCCCTCGTTGGCAAAGTCCTTCAAGTTATGCTCCTTTAATTCTACCTCAGGGAATGGTTTCAGTTCCTGGCTGGAGTGCATACAGTGTAAGCTCGTCCATTCTTTTACAAGGAAGAAATAGAATGGTGTGATATTCTATGCTTGTGACAAATTGAAAGCCACTTTTGACAGGAAGAGAGTGTTTTAAGTTAAAAATGGTTTTTTTTTTTTTTTTTTTTTCGTTTTCTATAAAGCCATTCACGTGCTTTAATCTAATGTCTGAGGTTTTGGGAACTTCGTTCATGATGACATGGTACACGTTGTAGTTTAGAGTTAAATTCTTGTTATCCTATAAATATAAGTTAAAACAGAGAGTGAGTTTATGCTTAACTCAATCTCAAAAAAAACCAATTTGGTAAGGAAATGTTTGTATCTCACTTATATTATAATTTGACCTTATCCCTAGTTGATGTGAGATCTTTTAGACATCTCTTCATGACAAGAATTGGTCATCTTTAATGTGGGAATAAATATTTATGCATGGTTCAATAGGTGTCCAATTGCCAATGGTGTGATAGTCCCATCAGGTCTTGCTAGGACAGTTTTTTTGGATTTTATATGCTCTGATAAAATTTTAGAAAGTGTGGATTATGCCTAACTTAGCCTCACAAAGTTGGTATGGTAAAGTGAAGTTTGCACATCACTTATATATATATATATATATATATATATATTATGATTTGATCTTATTTTTAGTGGATGTTAGATCTTTAATACTTTAAACCCAAACTACTCATGTGTGACATGGATTTTAGATCTTCTCCCTCTAGTCCTTATTATAAGGGATATTGATGGTCTTTTTTACAAGGCATTTTATAGTTTCTATATATAATATTAAACTTCTTTTTCTTGTTTCCTCCTATTAAATATTATGAGTAGGTGTGTTTTTTTGATAGTAAATATTGACAAAGGAATTTTGAAAAGCTATTAACGATGGGGATAAATTCGATATATTCATATTTAAATAATCAACAAAGTGAGCTAAATTGATTACTTTTATTTGTCTCTGTGATTCTTTTAAAAGGTGTTTTATATTAAGCATGTGAGGGAGTACAACCATTCTGGTGCTTTAACCTTACAACTTAAACCTTTCAGAGAGTTGGTTCGTTGCACCATTCATATTTCCTTAAGATTTTCATTTGCCTTTCTGAAGGGCCATTTGACTCTGGCAGTTAATTTTATTAGGCTATTAGGATATATTCCCATCCAATGTTCTTGTCTATTGAGGTATTTTTGTTATGGAAAATTGATCTGGTAACTTGTTGGAGAGAAATTTTATTGCATTTATTTTTCAAATAATACATTGGTGTCGTCTATCAGATTTTATAATGAACAACTATTAATACATGCCTCATGGCAGATACGTACTGAGCTTTTTTTATTGATCTTGCTGTTACTAGTATGTACCAACATCCTGATTAAACATTCATTTTTTCCAGGGTCAAATGGGATCAGATAGTTCACAACAAACAATGGGAAATGGCCAAAGCTATGGAACCAATCGGCAAAGTGAACCAACCAATGCAGGATCCCAGGGAGCATATTCTCAATTCCGCTCTGGCTCTGTTCCTGTAGGTTTCTATGCGTTGCAGAGGGAGAACATATTTCCTGAGAGACCTGATCAACCAGAATGTCAATTTTACATGAAGACTGGAGATTGCAAGTTTGGTGCAGTCTGTCGTTTCCATCATCCACGTGAAAGGATGATTCCTGCTCCTGACTGTGTTTTGAGTCCTATAGGCCTTCCTTTACGTCCTGTGAGTTGAACTCCTGCTTTTGGATTCTACATGTCAAGTTTATATTTCATTGAGATAGATTATTTTTTTCACCTAAATATACACTTATGATAGTTCTCATAGATTGTGTCTAGTAAGGACTCGAATAAGAACTAGTTAAATTGGCTTGTAGCTTATTTCATTTACTACTTATTTCTTTAGTATTTAAAACTTTCCATTATTTGAATTTAAATGATCTAATTCTAGCTCGTTTATAGATAGACAATTTGACATTACACATTTGAGGGACTATATGCAGGAATTTTAGGAGCCTGTGCTAGAAACATGGGTCCTTCGATTTAGGGTTTACATATATATATATATATATATATATATATATATATATATATATATATATATATATATATATATATATATATATATATGATGACTAAATCAATTTAGGAGTTAAAGTGAGAAAAATTGTAATTTGTAAGCCAAAGTGTTGCATATTTAAACCATTTAAGGAAGACAGTTATTCCTTTTGGTGTTCTGTCTTTGTAATAAATTTTGTGGGTTTTCATAACACGTCTCTTCTTAGGCCACTAACTGGTTTCAAAAGTTATCTGACATAGGAGAACATGATCTCAGCAAGAGAAGTATAACTTGCTAGCAATCATAAAATGGTTTAAAATAAACATTTCTATCATGACGTGTGATAGATCCCCCCACCAGTGAAAATGTGTTCAGTTCGGAAGATATAACATGAGAAGCTGGGGATATGCTCCCTAACTAAGGGCAGGGACTTTGGGGACTGACTAATATCCTATGGGCCTGGATCTCATGTTGGAGAAAGGGAAAGGGAAGAGGAAATGCAGGATTACATGGTATCAGTTTCTGTCAGGTTTCTATTGTTTGCTATCGACATTTTCATGAAATGAAAGAATCCAAAATCCAAATCACTCTATGTTGGAAATGGAGTATTTTTATATTTAAATATTAATTAGTATGTCTCAGTTCCATACATCCTCCTATAAATGGTTTAAATCATAATAGATGAGAAGCCCTATTGTTGAATCATGCGAGAGCATTTATAGATGTTTGTATCAACATAGATAGCAATTGTAAGTGCAACAATAATCTGAAGCCAACTTAATGATTTGCAATTGTACAAGTGAAGAAAAGAGAAGATGAAAATTCTTGAACTTGGCTAGCCCTAACTCTAGTCCAAAAGTTATTGAAGGCTTAAACCGTTATAGGCCCTACTTTGGCCATATATTGGGAGAGCTGCATGGTCAGGTAGGTTGCAATGGGAAATTCACAAGGTTAGGTGGATTTTTATTCAGTTGATGGTGATCCAATATATAATCTTTGATAGATTATGATATCATCTTAATTTTAGGCTGGATATAACTCAACTTCAAAATTTAACTTTTGAGGTGAGGGTTGTATATGCTTTACCTTTGCATATATGTAGTCAATTTGGGATCTCAACGAAAATATTATCAATATGAATTATTTCAAGTGTGTAATTCCCCTTTCATGTCAAAATCAAATTGTGATATTTGATGGCATTGGTGTTGATTCCTGTGCTTAGCATCAATATGAATTATTTCATGTGTGTGATTCCCTTTTCATGTCTAAATCAAATTGTGATATTTGATGGCATTGGTGTTGCTTCCTGTGCTTAGCATACCATTCCCAAAATTGTGTCTGATGTTACTTCTTTCAACTGTGTGAAATGCATTAAAGTATTTTAACTAGATTTATGATTATTTGTTGATTGGAGAGAGAATATATGCAATTATTTATCACAGTATTCTCTTCACATGGATTTGATCTTTTTATTGAATTGGTGCATGCTAATAGAGGTTGTGTTCTATTTTCGTGCAGGGAGAGCCTCTTTGTGTCTTCTATTCACGGTATGGCATATGCAAATTTGGTCCAAGTTGCAAGTTTGATCACCCAATGGGAGTCTTTACCTATAACATATCTGCATCACCTTCAGCTGATGCCCCAGGGCGGCGAATGTTAGGTTCTTCATCAGGAACTTCTGCATTAAATTTATCATCAGAAGGACTTGTTGAGTCAGGCTCAGCAAATCCAAGGAGGCTTTCATTATCAGAGACCAGACAGATTCCTTCTGGTGATGATAACATTGATGAAGAGGGATAATGATGTCTCTTGGAAATGGGTTACTTGCTTTTTAAAATTTTTTTCAGGGGAGAAAAGGGTAATCTGTAAATTGATTTTCCCATTGCTGAAGGTGTACAGACTACAGAGTTCATGTGAAGCTGATTCTATCAACGTGCTATTTAATGCCGTTGACGGATTCAGTTGTTCTGAATTTCATGCTGTCACATTGTATAAATTTTACAAATATTTGTCACATTTGGTGGAAACCAAATGTGAACATTTCTTCAGTCCTTAAGTCAGTCTATATATTTAATGTTTTCCCAATATGTAAAAAGTGTTTTTCTGAAAATCTGTAATGATCAATATTTGGCTCCTGTGTCAATCTTTCTTTGGTGCAGGTTTGAAATTCAGTGCAAAGACTATTCTATATGCGGTCTACTGTGCATAATAGAAATCTTTTTCAACAGCAAACCAACAGTATGATCAATATCCTTTTTTTTTTTTCACATTTTTTGTATATTTTTAGTGTGCATACACATATTTTTTTCACACTCTAATCAGAATAGAAGAGCATTCTAATGAAGTCTTAATTGCTGTATGGCTGCATATTTTCTTCAGTCAAAATAAAGGCAACTGTTCTAAAATTTTATCTGTACCTTTACTTTCCCATGATATATCTATTCTTTTTGCAATGATTGATAACTTTGTGGGTGGCAGAGGCCCGCTAATTTATGCTGTTTTGCAGATGCCAAGCCTCAGCGCCAATGTGACTTCTGTTCAGGCTACAAAATACTTAACTTAATGTTTCAATTAATTTTGGTGGGTGGATGGTCCTTTCTGGCTTGGAGTCCGATTATCATCAGTTCACATGCAATGCAATAACTAAATCATGGTCGGCAGTTTATTAGAAGCATCATTTCAGTGGCTGTATATACATGTATTTGATGTGTTGCTCGCTGATTCTAGTATGTCTTATCAATATGCTTACACAGGTACTGCGTCCATTCTTTCTCCTTTTATTTACTTAAACAACGAAACGGTCTAATGATCATTGTCACGAAATGCTCTTTTTTGCAGTCCTGTACTATAACCCAAATCTGTAGAAGCGTGTTTCACTGCTCTAGTGTGCTAGTTTTCTGAATCTGAAAAGAATAAGGAAGTGCTTTCACTATTTTTTAAAACTCCAGTTTTTCGAAAAATATGAAAATTAAAGAACTTATTTTATCAACTGGTTTTAAAAGTGTATTTGTTCTGCATTCCTGTTGTGATTTCGCTTTGAGCTAGAAGTTAATAGTTACCTTTCATATTTTTTGGTGGAATGTACGTGATTTTTGGCTTGTGATGAGTTTTCAGACGTGAAAGCTAATAATACTAGAAGTTTCAGATTTACATGTCCCGGATGCACGATTTTACCTGCCTGTGGACATTGAACCAAACAGGTTATTATGAGTCAATTTGCATTTTCAAGTTTCATTGGTTAACAATAGTCCATAGAAATATGCAAGGCTTGTATGGCATACATCCTTTTTGTAGTTGGATGACGAGTCATTTGGGCTAAAATCTGAACTGATCATATTTCTTTTTCCTTCTAACGATTCAGATTGGATTTTTCTTTTGAGGTAAAATATTATTAAAAGTTTCAACCGTTGATAACACTAAACAGATGCCACGTATTAACTTCCTAAAGCAACAGGATAAGTAAATACGATAGATAACTTATTTGCTGTAAGTATTTTTGTCATTGTCACACTCTAAACCATTCTGTTTTGCCTCTAATTTTGTGCGTGCACGAATTTAAAGCTGTGTATGTCCTAAGGAATAAATCAGTTACTCTTTCTCCCTTTTCTATATTTGGTGACATGTGAATACGGAAGCCCTATTAATGAAATACACTCAAAAAGTGGAAAAAAAAAATGGAAAGTTGATGCTCAAACAAAAACTTTTACAAATACAAAAAAGGTGTTCGGGAAATTTTATTCATTATGAATACTTTATGCAAGTCAAAAAGTTTCTACTTTTCCTTAATGTATCGTGACTACTTTATGATTTTTTTTTGTCTGTTATATTTTATCATATACAATAAAATCGAGCAAAGGCGCACATAATGCGTTTCTCATTAATATAAAGTAAAAAATTTTCAAACTGAGTAGTTGAGAGGTTTGTGAAATGTTGAAAATTCAAAGTCATGTGAAAGCGTATATACAGCAAGGCCTTCTAGATAGAATTTATTCTTAGTTAAAAGGTGTACAAAATTTTGAGATTAAAATGATCATTTAAAGGTCTAATGTTATTTTTTATCCATTCGCGAATGCATACTTTTGTTAAGTAAAAAATTGTAATGGTACATTTGATCCTCAAGTTTTTCAAAATTAAAGGATTTTGATCTATTATTAATATATATTTAATTACTAACAAGTTTTACATGTGTACGTTAATTACTTGTTCACATAAAATATAACAATAAAAGTTAGTTTTAACTTCACTTATTCTAATAACCATGTTGTCGAATACTATTAATATTAGATAATATATTTTCAGTGTATAAAAATTGTTTAATTTAAAAAAAAAAACTGAAGGATTTAAGGTATAATTAAATTTTTATTAAGATCAAAATAATAAATCTGTAGAATTATAAAGACTAGAAGTAGTTTTTTTTTTTAAATATTAGATTATTATTCGTTGTAATTTTTCCTTGTTGTGTGGAAAGGGAAGTAAGGAAGGAAAAGAGACTGGAAAGTGAAATTATTTGGATGGAGTGAAAGTGACTAGAATTAATGAAAAACTTGCGGTAGGTTTGACTTATAGGAAAAATTTTAAATTAATTATATAATATCATAAATTATAAAAGTATTATTGATTTAATTTAAAAAATGGATGTTAACTAACATTTAAAAATAATTAATTTTTAATTAATTTTAAAATTGTAAATAAATTTACATATTTTAATTGAGTTTTTATTAAAATTCTTTGGATACGTTAAGAATATAAATTTTTTATGTGTTTTAAGTTGAATGTTTCGGTTAACAAAATGTAATATTTCGACATCTTACTTATTTCAATGTTTTAAAATATGTGATGTTTTTATTTTCGTTAATATAGAAATGATACTGAAAATAATATAAAATAAAAAATGATTCTTATATTATATTTGTTATATTCAGATGATCATCTTCATTAAAGTATTGTTTGCGTTATTGGTTTGTTATTTAACACATTTTTAATGAAAATAATAAAAATTAGTATGATATTTAATTAATTACAATATTATTTTATATTAATAAAATAACTTTACATCTTTTTTTAACATGTGAAAATAAAAATAGTGATTATGTTACAAAGTAAACAAGACAATGTAATTGAAAAATATAAAAATATTGAATACTCTATAAATCAGAAAAATGTAATACGAATTATATTAAAAGCATTAAAAAATAAATTATATATATATACGTATGTATTTATTGTAAATGATCGAACTCACCATTTTATAATCCCTACCAATTAGCAAAAGACCATGTTATAGAAACAATCATTCCCAATGTTACGTGACCCTCTATGCCAGTGCCAAATTGCATGCTCTGGAACTCAAAATCCATGGAGATGAGAATATCTTTGTGAAGACCCGTATGGTTGATGCAGATATAGATATAGTGCTTCTGTTCAACCCAATAAATATATTCAGGTCCACACTAATGTTTTTTGTTCTGTTTCTTTATTACAGCACCGAGGACACTTATTTTACTGCAAAATGCTTTCTCCTTTTAAAAATTCCTGCTTTTATTAGGTTTACAGACATTCACACATTTGGGTAGAAGAAAAACCAGAAGGAGTTTACACTTAACGTCACTGAGGTGGAGAGAGAATTTGTTTCATATTCACAGTTAAATAATCTCACAGTTTCTCTCTCACTTTCTCTGTTTTTCTTGTGTTCTCTTTACCTCTTCAGACCAAAAGGGACACTGCCTGTGCTGTGGCCTCTGTTTTCAAGGGAAACCCTTGTTCTTGTTCTTGTTCCTGTCCTTGCCTTTTTTTTTTTTTTCTAGCACCATCTTCCAACTTCCAACACATAATTACTTTTTTTTTTCAGTATTCTTAGTCTCTGCTCTTCCCTTGTGCAATCTGCAAAACCAGCTATTCTGTTTAGTTATCAAACCAAGCCCAAGCTCAAATATTATTTTTTATACGTATAAATAGGCACCAAACATACATTTATGATACACCAAAGTGAAGCTTGGCCACTCAAGACAAGATTATCACCGGCCCCTTTCCATTCACAAACCTAAGAGCAAGAAGCCCTGTCACTGACCAACTAGCCAACCAACCATGATGCCTGTTCATGGCCTCATCATCTCCCTCATTTTTGTGTCCATTTTAGCCAATGAGGCAAGCTTGGTCCAAGTGAGTCTTCTCTCTCTCTCTCTCTCTCTCTCTCTCTCTCTCTCTCTCTCCCTTTCTCTCTATATATATCTCTCTATTTCACACACAAAATTAAAAGTTTTCATTTTTTTCAATTGGGTTCTTCGATCCATCTGCTTTCCTTGGTTCCCCCTTGTACTCTTTCCTGTGAATTTTCTCTTGGGTAGTGCTGTAAATTGAAAAAGATTGTTTTTTTATGATTAGGCGACAAATGGGTCATTTCCAATGGTGCCCTTGATGGAGGCTGGGAAGATGGAGATGATGATGATGATGAATGAGAGCAGAAGGAAACTAGGAAGCTTCCAGATATGTGCCTTGTGCACCTGCTGTGGTGGAGCAAAAGGGGTTTGCTTGCCCTCTCCTTGTTGCTACGCCATCAATTGCAACATTCCTCATAGACCTTTTGGCTTCTGCTCATTCACACCCAAGACCTGTAATTGCTTTGGATGCCATCTTTAGTCTCCCTATATAGTCTTATAATAATAATTTGAAAAAAGAAAAATTGAGGGTATCTTTAGTTAATTCTGCTGCAAGTGTGAATGGGAAAGTGAAGTGAAGAAGAATATCTGTTCTTGGTTAGTTTGTTTATTACTATTAGTTATAATTATCATTTTGGGATTGTTATTTCCAGGAATTCTTTTTGCTTTCTGCTGTGCTCACTGGGATTTGTTAGAGGTGCCTGGAGATATAGCACATTGTCTGATTTGTCAGAATAGCAATATATGATATAATTATATGTAGTACATGGGGAATCAAGAAGACGTTGTCCCTTTATGTGGAGATACTGGGGTTCATGATAATTTTTCACTTTTTTGAATGATTATAGTAATGCAAGTGCTCAGTGAGGCTGTCGTTTGGCCAGGACCATGATTCAACTTTACAATTTATTCTCATTTTGTTTACACGACTTGTGCTTTCCTTCTTTGTTTCATTTGTTTATTTTAACGATAAGATGTTCCAATGCAGATTGCACTATTGAGAGCTTTTTTAATTCAATATTATAATGCTGATTTCTCGTATCTACCAGTAGTGTTTTTCTGCTTCAACTACACCCTTTCTTCACCCTGCAATTACCTTCACTACCCCCATAGTATCTTTGCATCATATTATATCACTAAGACTTCAACAAACATAAACTCTCATTAAAAAATGTTCTTGTTCAACTAATCTGAAATCGTTATTAGTATGACTTTTGAGACAGTTATTATAAAAAACAGCATGACGGAATGTGATAGAGTGATAGTGTTAAGGACTTTTGCACTATCAATATGTGTATGTGTTATTAATTCTCAAATTTAAAACCTCTTATCTTAGTAGTAGTCATAAAAGCTTATTCTTGGTCTGTGATTTGTATCTTTACTACCACTGGTACACTGGTTGGATGCAAAAACTGAAAATTTATAGGCAAACTTGTAGGCAAAGTAAAACGGTGGCTGATGGACCATAAAACTGTGATGGATATCAATTAGGGTGGTCCCAGAATTGATAAACGGGGCACCCTTAGAAGGAGACAACAGGGGCAGATGGGTTAGCTTTATATACTCACCTTAGATAGAGGGCACTGAGGAGTGCTAATTTTGGTGAAAAGCATCCATGTTGATGAGTCTTAATTGTTGGTGGTGAAGATGGATGTGATGATATTAATGCATATTGGTATACCCAACCGTATACTATTATATTAAGGTGGGTGGTGGTTGGGTTGGAGAAGGGCAATTAAGCCTTTGCCACAACAAACCTACTTCTGCATTTCTAAGTTGTTGCTTCTCTGCTGTCTAAGCCACATGCATTAACACACTCAAACTTGGTCTTTCTAAGCTGTTCTGTTCATGCATTTCTAGGATTTCTTGCTTAATACCAATACTAGAAACTCTATAATGTTTATAAATGGTGTATATTCAATGGAGAGATATAATATCAATGAGACACGAGTTTAATCACTTTCAACTCAAAATCTTATTCTCAATTCAAAATCTTAAGATAATAAATTTTTTTTTTCTTATAAAGTGTTTGATTTTTTTATTTTTACGACTTAGATGTGAGACTTAGATTTACATTTAGATTCATAAAAATAAAACATCAATCTTTATTATTGCTGAGAGATTGCATTTGGAGTTGCATGAGAGATTGCTGTGATTGAACATTGTTTGAGAATCTTTCTGACTTCATCTTGGCTACAACCCATGTGCAGTTGAAAGCATATTTTAAGGATCAAACAGGAATGGGCTATGGCTGAATCATAATTTTGCCTCTTTTTTTTTCATTATGAGCCAGCAAGTTGGTTGCATTGCATCTATGTTGATTGCCAACTCCACGTGAATTTTAGTTACTCTCTTTGCACCTCATACCAATCAATATTTACTTCATCATCTTGGTGTTTTAATGTTTTTCTTCAGATATAGTTTCTTTAGCTTAAAACTGTTAGATATAGATTTCATATAGAGTTCGTGTAATTGTGCCATAATCATGTAATTATGGCTGTAAGAAGAGTTCGTGTAACTGTAATACAATTAGAACTGATGTCTTCGAATTGCTAACACCAATCTAAAGTTGGGTTAGGGGAATTAAAGGGTGGATTAATTTTTATTAAACAATCCACTTGTAGTTAGTTTTAATATTTTTCATCTTAATAAACTTTAATGTTTAAATGGATTAGCTATATTTTAGAGAATCTTGTTGGGTAAAAACAAAGTCCCATTAGATAAAACAAGAGATGAATATGGGTTTATATATGGGTAAAATATCTCTATTGATAAAAGACTTTGTGGAGTGTATCAAAAGCAAATCCGTGAGGATTTGATCCAAAGTGGACAATATCTCTCTAGTGTGGAGATCTATGTGTGTATTAAACCTCTCTACAAATGGTATCAGTCCATGTTTTAAGTCTGGTGATCGGGTTCAGACGAGTACGTCCCTCCATGATCAGGTGAAGCTATAAAACAAGAAATGAACATGTGTTTATATACACATAAAATACCTCTATTCGTAAGAAACTTTTTGGAATAGTACCAAAAGTAAATTTGTAAAAATTGACCCAAAACAAGTAATATATGTATATGTGTGTGAAACCTCCCTTCAAACTAATCATTATTTTGAAAAGGACTTTTTAGAATATAATTTTTTATATTACCAAAAGTCCACTAGGAGTCAAATATGAGAGAGACAAAGCGGAGTGGGGATTTGACTAAATTTATCTAAGTAGATATAAAACTAATGTGTACTTTTTTATCTCAATATAATTTGGTAAATTTCTTCGTCTCACATCCTTTATATTAGTAGTGAGCATACTTATATTGTTCTATGAATTTGTACTATGATATGTTAAATATTAATTAATTGGTTCTTTTTACAAAAAAAAAAGTTATAATAAAAAATATTATGTTATTAATGATTCAATGTTTAAATAACGTATTTTGTTAATCATCAAATAATAAGAAAAGTATCTGCACAGGTTTTAAAATAGAGTATCAAATATAATAAACAATTGAAAATTCATGACAACTATAGTATATTTTTTAAAATATTGAGAAGGAAATTACTTTGGAGAATCTGAATGAATATGTGACAAATATAAATAATAAATAAAGTATTAAAACTTGATAGGTTAATTTGATGAAATTATGTTTGTATTTTCTGAAATACAATACATTTGTTTGAATGAAAAATTACACAGTAAAAAATGTATAATAAAAAACAAATATATATATATATATATATATATTCATAACTATTTAAAAAATTGGGTTATTGTCGTCTATACACATTAACTACATTTTCATCATCTAATGGTTACAATTATTTTTATTTGATCTTTATATAATATTAATTTAGTCAAATATAATATGATTTTATCTATCTTTACTTTTGGTTAGTAACTCAAAGTTATAATTGAGCATTTATTGATTTTGGAGACTCTCGTTGAATAATTTGATAATTGTAGGCTAGACTTTAGGAGGGATTGGCAGTGTGAAGGAATTTAATCAGTTGGAGAAATTAGGGTTTTCAAAAGATAGCATAGTCTTCATGACAACCATGAATTCACACCATATCTATGCAAAAAACCAACAACGATTATTCAATGTGTGACATTGTCATTTCAAAAGATTCTTCAAAGAACTAATAAAAGAACAACATCTTGTGTTTCCAAAACTTTAAGTTCTGTGGAAATTTTTTATGAAATTCTCGTTTCTTTTTATTGTTGAATATGTTATAAAAATTGCTCATTTTATCTTTATTTTCATTATAACATTATTATTTTTTTCAAAACAATAGAGAAAATGTAATCACATCTAAATATCAACCGAACTACAAAAGGTTACTTTTCCATTACAAATAGAAGAGTCACGTGATTTTTTTTTTCTATTCTAGAGAAAAATATTAAATAACTATTATACATAAGAGTATTTATGGGATGAAAAACTTTGACACTCTGAGAACCGAGAAATTTAAGAAATTGGAGAAAACAGGTGTATTCAGAATATTGAACCGTTCAATTTTGAGAAGTGATATATATAAATGAAAGTTTCAAAAATTCGTTTCATCTTCTGTATGCACTATCTCTTTCTAGCCTTATGATCTCTTCTTTTCTCCTCTTTCTCTCTAGAATCTTTCAACCATAGTTCATCTCTTCAACAATCAAGTCATGCCTAAGTAATCCGGGTGTCAAGGGTTTCTATTTCACTTATCAATTTATCATTTTAGAGCTGGTAAGTTTGTCTCTCTTTGATTTTTGAAATTTCTGCAATTTTTGGTACATGCAAATATTGTTCAGTTTGCATGTTCATATGCTCTTCATCTGGGTTCTGATTCTGTTTCTAGTTCGATGGTTGGTTTCTTTTCTTCAATCCAAAGTCTGTAGGTTGTCCTAGGATCACTTGCGGTTTAGCAAAATTGTGAAGAAGGTTAAGTCTGTCAAGTTGTGATGTTTGGTTAAGAGGTAAGGGAGGCTAGTTAATTTAATTGATTGGTTTATGATGTATGAAATGTTGTTTGGTGATGTTGCATGTATGTGAAATTGAATGTTTATGTGTTCGACCCTGTTTGTGTGGGCTGCTGAATGCTATGGTTATGTTAATATCATTTCTGCACAATTGTGGGTGAGGGAGAGTATGGAGATGAGAGAGAAACAAATTAGATAATTGAGGAAGGTGAATTAGGGTTAGGCAAGGGTTTCTGATCTTTTTTTCAATTGGGGCAACAGTAAGGATGACAGAGAAAATGTTGGAGTGAGAGAGATGAAAGAGAAATGGTTGAAAGGAATGAGAAAGGTGAGTAAGGGTTTGGGGATTTCTTTTCTTTTTTTAGTTTTGAGAATGAAAATTATTAAAATACCCTTAACCTTAAAACTTAGAATCCATCATATATAGGATATTTTTTTTTACTAAAACCCGGTACACATTGCTAAAATGCACCAACTGAAAAAGCAGCGTACGCATGTTAGCAAACCCATATATATATATATATATACATATATATACATACATATATATATATATA
>NC_028354.1:15884326-15891010 GCF_000741045.1 Vigna radiata var. radiata | reverse complement strand
TTATTCCTTAGTAAAAATTAAAACACAAACCATTAAACCAACAAGGAACTATCCCAACAAAAATTATGTTCTAAAATTTTTATTTTTATTTTTATTATTTTTTTTTTTTTTTTTTAGGGTCTTACAAAGATGAGATCTTAGTGGAGCATGCGCTTGATGGGAAGGATCCGATTGCTTAGTTAGTTTTAGTCTAGAATTGTATATAGTTTTGTTTCACTCAGTTTATATATATATAAAGTTTAAAATTTATAGTTGTTTTTGAATGATTGTTAGATTTTATATTATAGTTGGATAACTGTTCTATCGTTTCCTTCATATGACTACCCTTTTATATAGTATTTTACTATATTTTGGGATGTTACAACTACTATAATATTTATTTATATTTTAACTAATTAAAATATAAATAAATAGTTTAAAAGTTTATAATTTTAATAAACTTATACTATTATATTTGGTATGTTTAATTATTATAAAAGAAAATAAAGAACATTTACATAAGAGATAATAATATGTTAAAAAATAATTAAATGTACTTATTATTTAATTAATCTAAATAGTTAATTCAAAATACAATGAAAATGTTAAGATGAAGAATAATGTCACTTAATTTATTTTTATAGTAAACGGGTCACTATTTACACAGGAGGATATATGTTTATAAGCCAAATATTCTTTGTCATTTAATTTACTACAGCATTTTTTTTTTCTATTGTTGATAGATTTTTTTTTTATTGATAGAAATATTTTTTTTTGAACAAAAGTTATGAACAAATTTTATTAGTTATGATTTAAATTACAGACAAATATTTATACCAGTAATAAATTTGACGAATAAAATTTGTTGGTAAGATTGGTTGGTAAATTGAAATTTATATTATTAATAAGTATTTTCAACAATAATTTATCTGACAATAAGTTTAGTTGATAAATTTTATCAGTAACTTATATTTTTATTGTTGATAGATTTTTTTTCGTTGTTAATTTAAATAATAAATAAGAAGAAAAAGAAAAAAGAAAAAAGAAAAAAAAGAGACAATCCTGATTTTTATCATTAAGTATAATTTATTAACAATTATGGTTATCAGTAATTAATGATAAATTTTTGTAATTATTTTACCAACAAATTATGTTAGATAATACACAATATTTTTTAATTTATAATAATTTTTTCTATTATATTTAACCTTTTACTACTAAAGCAATAAAAAAAAATTGACAATTTTATTATTGTATCACTCTGGATAAGTGTAATATATTTCATATATCTATCTATATCTATTCATCTAAATTAAACATAATTGTCATGGTATAATACACTCTTTCTTTCAAGTATAACTTTAGAAGTCTATTCACCTAAATTAAACATAAATATCATGTTTATGTATATGATACACAAGTCACACAAATATCATAATTAAGAAGATAAGTTATATGAAATATAAAAGTGTTATCATAATAAAGCAACTCTATTAAAATTCATCACTATAACAAATTCAAAAATAATTTCATTTCACCAATAAACATCTTGTGTATTTTAAAAACTTGTATTAAATATATTTTAAAAAGAATTACATTTGGTTCAATCCAAAACTTAAATCAATAATAAAGAATCAAGAATAATAGTCTCAAGCCGCACATATATAAATATAGCACTTAATAAATTAATTTGAATTTTGGTTTTTGTGATAAAAATACATTATTGACAGCTGGATTTGATATTGATATCCTTGTATTTTGTAGTTTCATGAACTAAATTTATTTTAATTTAATTGCATGTTATAGACAAGTTAAGAATATATATAATTTAATTGAACAGGTGATGTAATCTTAATGTTGTTAAAATGGAGATGCCATAGTTGAGATTCTATTTTCTTTACACAACTTAAAAGAAAAATCCTGGAATCTCTGTCTCTCCTTCTTTAATAATAAATTAAATAAAAATATATCTTGCATAAGAAAACTTCTTTTGATTATTTTTATTTTACTTATAAATGATAAATGGTTATATATATTTTCTAACTTTAAGTGAAAAATTAGAATTATTTTTTTTTTGTTAAAATTTTGTCCAAATTCAGTCTTTCATTTTTATAAATACATAGATTTAGTCACGTATTTTATTAAGTTTATTTGTTATTTTAAATCGTTTTATGATAGTATTTGAGTTATTTATACTATTTGACACATCTTCGCTTCAATATTAATTGAAAATTGCATTTAAAACGTCAAATTAATTTAAGAAAATTTGATTAAAACGACTAAATCTATACATTCTAAAGTTGAGATATTAAATTAGTTGAAAGTTTAAAAAATAACTAACTTCAATTTTCACTTAAAATTAAATAAAGAGATAAAAAATATATTTAACCTTTTAAAGATTAAATGTAGAATTAAATATCTTTTACTAATTTCTTTTCCATCACTTTGAGATGTTTTGGAAAATAGTATGTTATGAAGACATACCAATAGTAGATATGTTGACCTTTTTCCTTACACTTTTTTCTTTGAAGATTGTGATTGAACATTAGATTATGTGCTTTAATAAATATACCTAATTTAAGATATACTACTCCGTGTGTTAGGTTGCTTTGTCTTATCATCATAAGAGGAATGTTCCATTTGTTATTTGTCTAATTTCAAAACTTGTTTATAAAAAAGATGTAACACCTAGCTAATAGCATAAGACACTTCGTTTATTATATCAATAACAATTAAGGGTGCATTATTTCTCCTTTGTCCAAACACGCCCTAGTTGACACTACATTAGACTAGCTAATAATAAATTATGTGTAAGCATTAGTGTTTAAGAAAAAAGTTTATAAGATTAAGGTGTTTCGTATAGTAATCACTAATTAGGGCCAAGTTCTAAAAATCACGTTTGCTTGGCCCAACGTAATTGGGCCCATAAGTTTGATTGGATTGGTTTCCTGGTAGTAAGTTGGACCATCAAAGTCTTTGCTCAAATGTAATTTGAGAGTTTGTTCACTGCAATTTTACCCGATGATCCAATATTACCCTACTAAATATCTTGTAAGGGACTATTTCTTTCTACACCTCCACAGCTTTTTTTTTTTTTCCCTGTAAGTGTCCATAATTTAAATTAAAATTCTATTCAAGAAAAAAAAATCTTAAATTGTTTTTTGTTTTAGTTTATAATTTTAAAAAATAGACTAATGAGTGATTAGTCTCATTTTGTCTTACCCACTAGTTTAGCGAGTTAGACTAATATGTCCAAACACGTTAATTGATTGAAATTATCAACGGACTTTCAGTTTAAGGTCCATCTTATCATCTCTAACTTTAACGTTAATGGTCCAATTATATTTACTAACTTTAATATTAATGTTTTATTAATATCAATCAAACAAAGTGATAAGATCCAATAAAGTAATATGATTTTTCGGTTTTAATATTAATGACATTAATATCAAACCACAAATGACACCGAAGCAAGTAACATCAATATTTGACTTTATTATTAACCGAATAAAACTGAGTTTTAATATTAATGATATGCAAGAAGGAATCTTCTCAGAAGTCGGAAAATTATGTGATCTCAAACATTAAAAATTACTTTAAATTTTTTTGTATATGTATAATAAGAATTTATAAAAATTAAATTAGATAATTTTTTAACTTTTTTTATAGGGTTAAATATGTTTTTCATTCCTTAATTTTTAGTGAAAATATAAATTAATTCATCTTTGAAATTTTGACCTAATTTAGTCTTAACTTTAGAAATGTGTGGATTTAGTCTTTTTAACCAAATTTTGTTAAGTTTATTTAATGTTTCAAAAGCATTTCATGATAACATTTGAATTACTTACATTGTTTGAGGGTGTTGCTCCCTACACCTCCCCAAGTGGGACCTGTACCTCTCCATTAATTTAATTTATTTCAAAAATATTCTACACCTCCCCATTATTTTTTTTATTTCAAAAATACCCTACACCTCCCCACTATCCTTAACAATCTTTCTCTCTCTACATTAATGGAGCATTCACCTGGCTCAGATTTGAATTTGTAACATACTACAAAATATAAAATTCAAAATTCAGAGGAAACTTCAATATTAGTACTTCTATCATTTCCATTTTATAAAATTAAAAGTTAAATGCAAATACAAAATAATAAACATAATAATATTAATAGTAAATAATGATATATTATTATTATTATATACTAACTTTATAATGACGAAAGAACTAAATAAATTCTAAATCTTTAACAAATAACTTCTTTTTTTTTATATTTTAAGTATTTAATAATATTTATATTATTTATCTAATAAATTAAATATTTTATTGAAGTTATTTGAGTCAAACATGTCACTGAGTTAAAACATAATATAATGTTAAAAATTATAGATATTATATGTAAAAAAAAGATACATGTATATAAACATTTTTCTAGAAATTTAGAACAAAATTTTATCATTTATTAAGTAATTTGAAAAGAAAAAATATATTCAACAACGAAAATAACATTGAATCAAACTTATTTAAGAAAATATATCTAACTTCAAATTTAAGTCATGTAAATGCTCCATTAATGAGCCATGTAAATGCTCCATTAATGTAGAGAGAAAGAGAAAGATTGCTAAGAATAGTGGGGAGGTCTAGGATATTTTTGGAATAAAAGAAAATTGTGGAGATGTGTAAAATATTTTTGAAATAAATTAAATTAATGGGGAGGTACAGGTCCCACTTGGGGAGGTGTAGGGAGCAACACCCATTGTTTGATACATTCTTTTTTAATGTTTACTGAAAAACGTCTTTAAAACATCAAATAAACTTAACACAATTTGGTTAAAAAAAAAACTAAATTCACATATTTAAAAATAATGACTAAATTAGTTAAACTCAATTTTAATTTTTACTAAAAATTAAATAACAAAAAAATATATTTAATCCATTTTTATATAAAACATGTCATTTAATATTAATAAACATTAAAACATAAAATTGAATACAAGAAAGAATAAAAAAATCATTAAGATGTTTTTTTTTTCTTTTTCTCTCTGAATTTTGTTATCCATTATGTTTATCTTTTACTCTTTAACGCGTTCATTTTTATTTCTAAAAAAAATAAACACAAAAATCATTATTTTTATTCTCATTTCTAATATGTTTTGTTTCATTATAAAAAATATGTATATCTCTTGTCCCTTTGATACTAAAATATTAGTTTTCTATTTTTTTTATCTCATTAATCTTTTGTATAATACTTTTTTATGAACATTAAAAAAATTAACTATTATATACCTTTTTATTATAAACATTTTAATTGAACTTGATTATCATATATTTTCATTTAATAATTATGTCTCTCAATATTTAATTAGATTTTGATATTCAGTCTTGATTTTTTTTAAATAGATATGCTTATGAACAATAAAAGAACATATTCATTTTATAAAAATGATAAAAGGAAAACTACATGGAAAGATTAAAAGAATACAAATTCAATTTCTTCAAAAGCATGATATTAATGATCAAATTATTTATTTTTGTTTTATTAGTGAGAATGGTTAAAAATATTCTCATTCTCAATTTTGATTTACTTATTACCCTTTCGAGACTAAAATTTTGTCACAATTTTGTTCTTAAAAAGCATATCAAAAGATAAAAGGAAGAATGAGTATTTAAATTGTTTTAAGCCTTGACTCTTAACTAATATGAGACTATTAGTGTGGTAGGAATAAAGTTGTTAAAACGGGCCACCCGATCTGACCTACCATGGGTTGGTCACTTAGTGAGCCAACCCAATCCGGCTCATTTATTGGCGAGTTAGAAAAATTTGAATCCGGCTCGACCCACCACGGGTTGGTGGGTAAAAGGATTGACTCACTGACTCACTTAATTAAAATTTTTTTTAAAATAAAAAAGTATAAACTTTCTATAATTTAAATCTAAACAAATTTCACTTTCAAATTTTTAGAGCTGTCCAAACGGGTAACCCAGCTCGACCCGCCCTGACCTACCACAAGTTGGCTCACTAAGTGACCAACCCGACTCATTTATTAGCGAGCCAGAAAAATTCGAACCTAGTCCAACCCACCACGGGTTGGTGGGTAAACGGGTCGGCTCACTGACTCACTTAATTACAATTTTTTAAAATAAAAAAATTACAAACTTTCTATAATTCAAATCTAAACAAATTTCACTCATAACATGGATGTTTATTTAATTTTGAAAATAAAAAACTTAAATAATTGTTTCAAGCAAAAAAAAATAATAAATATTTTTTTTTATAAAATTAAAATTAAATTTTAATAAAATAAAAGTAGGTAGGTGGGTTGGTGGGCCAACCCGGCCCACCACAGCCGGGTTGAAATCTGACCCGCATAAAAAAAATACAATTTTTTCAAACCCAACCTGGCCCGAATCCGTGGTGGACCGAGTTGACCCGCGGGTTACGACCCATTTTGACAGCTCTACAAATTTTACTTCCAACATGAGTGTTTAATTAATTTTGAAAATAAGAAACTTAAATAATTTTTTCAAGCAAAAAGAATAATAAATAATTTTTTATAAAATTAAAATTAAATTTTAATAAAATAAAATTAGGTAGGTGGGTAGGGGGGCCAATCCAGCCCACCACGGGATTCAACATGCATGAGCCAGGTTTAAATTTGTCCCACATAAATATATATATATATATATATATATATATATATATATA
>NC_028354.1:15808999-15881551 GCF_000741045.1 Vigna radiata var. radiata | reverse complement strand
AACATTTTTGTTTATTATTTTCTAAATTAATAAAAATAATTTTAATTTTATTATATATTTTTCAAAAAACATTAATCTGAAAATTTTAATATATATATTTATATATATATATATATATTAATTTACTCTATAATTTAATTTCTCAAGGAAAAAAATAATATTTAAATAAAGTTTAAAAGGAAAAATGTATAGATTTTAGGATTCATTTTTTAAATTTTAAAAAATAAACAATTCATTTTTTTCTTTTTTCCTTTTTTTAGTATTTTGGTTTATTCTTAATAAGATAAACCAAAATATTAAATCTTGACCATCCGATCCAAACCCATCTTAGAAAAATCAATAATTATGTCTGATGAATTAGCTATTTTTTCAATCCAAATTTTCAATACAAAATCTTTATCTATACCCATCTTTTAGAAAATTTGATGGTTTTACTTTCACCTGTTTCTTTAATTTTTTTTTTCATTATTGAATTTATTTATTTTATTTATCCAATGAAAAAGTTCATTCATATTCCCTCTCATTTGATACTTTTCAGAAAATATTGTCCCCAGTTCTCATAATAATAATTATTATTATATGATTTTCATTTACGATTGAATTACTTTCTGAATTTGTCTTTTTTCTATCTTTCTAATTAATATCGAAATTGGTGTGATTTATTTGTGATTAGTTTTGCAAGAATAATTAACATTGTGTTGTTTGTCTAATGTAATGATTTTGATATATAAACAGAAATCCTGTATCTGAATTTAATTCCATCCATGAGATTCAGTTCCAAGAAGTGTTGGGTCGTTCAGATGGATTACCTAATCCTGTAGGAGAATTTCATGTGCAAACTCAATCTCAACATCTGCAACAGGTTTTTATATTACTAATTTTCTTTTCTATTTTCTATTTCATAAAACTATTTTTAATTCAACTATAATATATTATTTTCTATTTTTTTTTCTTTATAACATTTTTTTCTTAATGTTGATCAGACTGATCTGCAAGGATTACCCAACTTTCCTCCTAATTATTCATTTGAAATAGGAGAGTCATCATCAGCCAGGAATGCTAGGGTTGAGTCCTCCATAGATCTCAACACTCAACAGGTCCTTTTTTTTTCCCACTATTTTTTTTATTCATTTAAATATATTTTTTATCTAAATTTAGATTATTTATTGAATTTTTTTTATGATGTTTTTAGATTAATATTTAAAACATATTAAAATTAGTGTATTTTAAAGATATAGTAGAGTAATAACATAAAAAAATCTCTAACGGATAAATATGTAAGGTTAGTGTGTGAGATAAAAATAAAGTATTAATATAATAAGATTGAAAATTAACAAGATGCTTAGAACTGATGTTGTATTAAAAATAAGTAGAAAAAATATTCATAAATTTTCATATATATAATCATAAATGAACTTCAATCAATGATTCATTAATTCAACTAATGAATAATTAATT
Source organism: Vigna radiata var. radiata (assembly GCF_000741045.1). NCBI lineage: Eukaryota > Viridiplantae > Streptophyta > Magnoliopsida > Fabales > Fabaceae > Vigna > Vigna radiata. The sequence continues at coordinate 15,880,093 of NC_028354.1, read as the reverse complement.
AAATAAGTTGATGAATGCATTATCTTTACATAGTCTAAAATTTGTATTTATTTTTAGAAAATAATTAATACATTTATATTTAAAACAATCATTCAATATCTATATTACAATAATATAATAAATAAAATTAAATAATTTATAAGTTAAATGAACTTATGTATACACACACACACACAGATATATATATATATATATATATATATATATATATATAATTTTTTCAAACTCAATCCGGCCCGAAACCGTGGTGAGCCAGGTTGGTCCACGGGTTGTGACCTATTTTGACAATTCTAAGTAGGAACATAAGCTCCAACTGAGGTTTAAAAGAAATGACTGATTTAGAGGGCTTAAGAAAACGATAGTTCGTCTTATAACCTTGTTATTGACTATATGGTGGGGACCAATTAATCTTATCGGAATCTTGGACGTAAATATGCAAAATTAAAAAGAAATGTCAATTAAATCAAAATACTTAAACTATTGGTCATTTTAGTTTCTAAAATGCAAAATTTATTATTATTATTATTCCTATTTTTTATGACTTATTCTTACTATATATGTTCCTCAATGAAATAACTAGATGGGAGAATTAACAAATTCAAAGACTACAATTTTCAGTTTAATTAAGAACTAAAAATTTTAGTATTCAAAAGATAACAAAGTTAGGCGTTGAAGATAAAGATGATCAATGGTGAAAAATGAAGTCATGATGATAATTTGTAACTAGCGACCGTTTTATAATGATTATTACATTACATGTTCAAAATCAACAGGTAAGCAAACTTGAGTTGTCTTCAAATACAGCAAGCTAAACAAGTTTTAGTGTCAGTTTCTATGTTTTTGATGGTGTAACAAGAAAACAAAAATAATTTTGTAAAAATAATTTTTTAAAATATATGAACTAATTATTTTTAAGCAGAGACAATTTTTAGTTATTTTTTAAGTAGAAAAATTATTCTTAACAAATAAAAATTTGTTTTTATTTATATATTAAAGAATAAAGTTATGTAATTAAATAATAATAATAATAATAATAATAATAAATATATATTTTTTATATGATAATGTTAATGATAAAAATTAATACTTAACTTCAACTTTGGGCTATAAAAGGTATAGACACACACAAAAACAAATACAAAGACATCTTCCTCCTCTTTTCCTCTTTCTCTTGTTTTAGCAGTGGTAGAATGGCAAGAGGGTATGTCACTTTCTTCCTTCTAAATCATTTATATGATTACAAATATTGTAACTCTATTTTCTTTATTACTTAGTAGATAGATCTGGGCATTCTGCAGGATTCAAGTTAAAAATTGTTACAAATCCCCAATTTTAAAACTAATTTTTCATTCCTAAGGAAAATTTATTTGCTATGACAAATGTTTCTCTTTCAAATTTAAATTTATGTTTTGCATTTTTTTAGAAGATCTTTTCCATGTGAATAGATATGTTTTATATGTCAAGTGTTATTAAATATATATATTTATATATATTTTGTGATGAAAGGTTAAATTTTCCTCTCTTTGAACCAAGTATTTCTCCATTCACAACATTGTTTAAGATTTTTTTTTTATTATCTATTAATTTGTTAGTTATTCTTATATAAAAGAAGAGTTTTGATCTAATACAATTTATGTCTTTTAAGTTTTCAATTTTTTTTAGAAAATTGGATATGATGAAAGATTTTATTAAAATTTTAATATATTAATTATCAAATTGTATTAAAGATGACAAAACGAGTCTGAATTGGTAAATTAATTTTGAATCTATTCAAATACGATACATGAATCGGATTAGGTATTTGAATTTTAACCTAGATGAGTCGAATTAGGTATTTGAATTTTAACCTAGATGAATCGGATTAGGTATTTGAATTTTNGTCTTCATCAGCAAGGAATGTTAGGGTATGTTATCATATATATATATATATATATATATATATATATATATATATATATATATATATATATATATATATACACACACACATATATATATATATATTAATACGTATATCTATATTAATATACATAATAAGTGATTGTTTTTAATGGTGGGTTTATTTGAATATAGATGAGAAGGAACATTGAACAGTCTCTAATGGAATCAGTGTATCCAACTAGTCCAGTCACTGCAAACCCTACTCCTCCACCACAAGTCACTGGAAACTCTTCTCCGTCACAGTAAGTTTAATTCTCAACTGCAGCATCAACTTTACATGCTTTGATAAACATAGACAAAAACATAAGTATGATTTATGTTTGAGATTTTGTCTGTTCTATGTAGGATTTTCACAAACTCAGCTTATGATCCATCATTTGAAATGCGTGGATTACCTTTGGATCCTCATCTGAGATTGTTTTTCTTTAACAATAACCCTGAGCAAGCAGCTGCGTGGTAATTTCCATTCTATATTCTATTATATTAACACATCAATATATGCATGCATGCATGTCTGAGGTTTTTTTAACTATGTTTATCATCTCATGAATGTAGCAATAGGAACACACTTTATGATCCATCTTTTGAAGAGCGTGGATTACCTCTGGATCCACACTTGAGATGTTTTGCCCTGGAATTAGCAAAAAAGAATGGTGGTGAGTTTATTTATTTATTTATTTTTTAATGTATCTCCTATTTTATTATCACTCATGTTTTAGATTATTTTTGTTTTAGAAATCCTTAATTGTTTGATTTATGTGCTTATGTGTATATATTCTTGGTGTTTCAGGTGATGGCGATAAGCTGGATTTGAACTGATGGCAATGAATTCACATTGGCTGGGAGCATGGATTCATATTTGTGCTTTTTAGTCATGAAAACTTAGACAATATATTATGGTATTTTTAAGATTTCAATAAGCCTTTCAGACATCTTACTCATAAAGGCATTTAGATGTTTTTCTTTATTATTTAAGTTTCTGGATTGGTTTTATATGGTTGGTTTTGCTTTTGAACCTTTTATATGCTTTATTAAATAAATATATACATTGATAAATGATACCTTATTCTTCGTATTATTCATTAAATCAAATTCTATTGGTAAATGTTTCATGATTCCATTTGGAAACTTTGATAAGTTCAAATGTTGTAAAACCAATACTTTACTAAGGATAGTTTTTTAAAAAAAGTCTACATAAGAAAAGTTTTAATGCAAATCAGAGTAACTTTAATTTGTAACATTAATTATTTTTTTATAGTAACTTCTTTTTTTAAAAGCATTCTGTGTTGACTCAATTTTTATTAAACGTTATTTTGAAAGTTAGTATAACTTAATATATATATATATATATATATATATATATATATATATATATATATATATATATTTATTTATTAGTTTGAAATAAAAGAATAATTATCACACCTTTTTTAAGTCTGACGTTTATCTCTCTTACAAAAATTTCTTGGTCTGTGATAAACACTTATGTTACTTTTGGTTTTAAAGTGGTTTATGTAGTATTTTGAATGTTCAAATAAAGTATTTTATATAGCGGATTAGGAACTTAAAGAATTATCAGGGGTGCAATTTTTTTTTTTTTTAAATCAGAATATTGAGACCTGATAATTTATTGTGGAGGAAAAATATATTTGACCTGGAAATTTATTTTTATCAAAATTAATTTGTAAGAGAGTAAAAATGTTTAATTAGTAGTTGCATTAATAATGCAACATGCATATGATAAAAAAATTATTATTCTAATTAACAAAGATACATAAAATTGTTAATGCTTTTAAGATATATGTAAATAGAAGATAAACTTAAAACCCATTTAATGTTTTCTGAAAAACATTCAATATTTTTCTTTTCATTTAACAAGTAGTTTAATTATTTACTGTTTTATTAATTTGTGCATTTATGATTTATATTATTTAATGTATTTTTATGCAAAATTATTAAATGTTTGTAAAAATAAATTATTTTAATTTATTAAATAAAAAAAATATTAAATGATTTTGGCATGCAGTTAAAAGGTATTAAGTATACATGCAATTAATATTGAATTTCATAAATGGTGGATGTTTGGTTATTTTTAATGTATGAAGAATTTTTTTTATAGTTCTAGAAAAAAATGTTTATTGCACAATTTTGTAATATGATAATTAATTTCAAAATTCTTTTTCAAGCATTGCTGTTTATATATTCTTGTTTTAATCATGGCTTGAAGCTTTTTATTTGTAGAAGAAGACCTGAACAAGAACTCTTGTAAGAAGTTACTCAAATTATTTTTTATTAAAAATCACTAAATTAATTTTTAAAATAAAAAATGTACTTTGATTAATTTAATATAAATTTAATTATATATGTCACAATATGACTTCAATTATTTTTTAAAATTTAAATAAAACAAAGTCATATCAACTACACCACTTCAACTATTTTTTTAAGTTATATAATTATGTACAACACTTCAACATTTATAAAATAATAAAAAGCCCTTTGAAAAAAGTTAAGTCATATAATTGCACAAGACTTCAATATTAAAAAAAAAAAATAATGTTATTATGCATGATTTTCCTAAAACATTTAAAAATATTATATAACTTATTTATCATAAAGTATTGTTTTCAAGCACAAATTGTTTATTTCCATAGTTTTCTTAAACATACATATAATATTTCTTTTTTGCTGTTCCATTTTTCATTTTTAAACATGATACTTTTAATTTTATTTATTTATTTTAGTTTCCTCAGATGTTTCTATTTCAATCATGTTGGTTTTTTTTTTTATTTTACAATATTAATTCCATCGATTTAATGATAATGATAAATTAAGAGATATTGAATCATATAAGTATTTCTTAGTTGAATAAAAATATTGTTACAATACAAAATCATATCAAAATTATTTATTCATGTATATATTAAAATACTTTTATCAAACACTAATTAAGATTTACATAATGAGGGCTAAACAAAGAAAATAATACCTTAATTCTAATTAGTTATTTTATATTATAAGTATTAATGTTAAAGATTAAAAACATAAAAAGTTATAAAAAATTTTGACAATCCAAAGTTTTTTTTTAAGGGATTAAAAACAAAATTATAATAAAGACTAACAATAATTAACAACTAAAATAAATAAAATATTGGGAGAGTTAGTTTAGTAAAAAAAAACCATTATTAGCTTCTATAACATGGTAATTTAAGAATTATATCTCTATTTAAAAACTGACCACATTTATTTTCTGAACATTGTTTGACTCTATTTGAAAGGGATATAAGTGAAAAAAAAAAAAAGAAAGTGAGCATGTTTAACTTTTTTAGGAGTTATAAATTTTCAACTTTTTTTTTTATTTAAATTGAGAATATGGAGATTTTGCAATTATTGATTTGTTTGATTTGTTCAATTGGCTGAATGTGATCGATGAATTATTGAATATTGGTAACTGACTTATGAAATGTAATATGAATATATAATGTGGTATTTTTGGTTTCTAATGAGATTATGTTAAATGAATTGATATTGTTTTTAACTAAAAGGTATTCTTTATTATGTATATTTGGGTGTTTGGGTTATGGAGACTTGTTGGACAATCCAAATTCTCGCTATGCAAGTACTAAATTTGAGTTTGATAGAAAGTCATGGGAGGTTAGATCGTTAGCCACGTTAACTTTCGTTAAGTGAAAACCAAATTCGAGTTTGACAAAGAGCAAGGAGAGGATTTGTCCTTGGGCAAGTTTAGTCTTGCTAGGCAGGTTTAACTACAATTTTATTCTAGTGCTTAACTCACTAGACGATACATTTAGTTGTTGAGCGAGTCTGTTAGATGTGGTAACTTATATGTCTTTTGGAATATGAATGATCTTTGAGAAATTATTACATTTGGAGTGATTATGGATTTATGGATTTAAGGAGTTAAGGATTTGGGGAATGAGTAGATAAAAGAGTTTGAACACAATTATCGACTGAGCAAATAACACTTCCACGTGAGCGCCATGTCCAAGAAGGGTGAGTGAGAGAGTGAGAAGAATGGACAAACTTATTCTCTTTATGTGAGTGTGAGGGAAAATTTAGAGATTTAATGGATGAACAAAGAAGAGTGTGTGTGTGTGTGTATATATTGATATTTTATTATATGATATCATTATCTGGGAGGATATGGCGTATAAATTGCTAAAGGATGGATCTCGGTTTTAAGATCTCTCGCTGAAGAAGATATTCTTCAATCGGTGGAGCTGTTAATATCATAGAAAAAGTGGTTGGAGGAAATCCCGTCCGAAATATTTCCTTTTAGAGTAATTAAACCAGTTCAAGGGAACTCATCTACGGGCCAATCTCATGGAGCAAATGGTTTGAGATCCCTCTTTTGGAGCATATCGTCACAATCCAAGTTGCAAAAATCATCTTAACATAAGAGTATTCCTAAATCCCGGAGTTTCTGCAACTGATACTGAGATGAAATATAAGGGGATGCCTATAAAGGATATATTAGAAGATTGTTAGTAACTTGAGTAAGATATTGAGGGAAAACCCTGATGATGGATATAGTATCAGTTCTTTCCCAAGACTGTCTGTTGATAGGTACGACTATCATCATGATTTACAGAAGTTGATGATGCTGATTAACTGTTGAAAGTACTTCCGGGCCATTTCTTCCTTCATCTTTCCTTTGGTCGCCATGGAGATTCAAAAGTCTCGCGTTTTGTGTCGAGCGTGATTTAGGATTCATGGCTAATTTGGGGGTTTTTAGATTTGTGATTCTGTTTTCTATTTACAGGTTTCAAATGGTTTAATGGAGAAGAAAATAGATGATGATGAGTTCGACTGTGGCGCGAAGAGCTTGAGCGTTGGTTATGTTTGCCATGCTGGCGATTTGCCCTCGTGGGGCTGGATGGAAGGAGATGAATTAAAGCGAACATGACCAAGTCACGATTTTTATTTTGTGGTAACTTTATTGCAGATTGATGGTGCACGAGGAAGATGATGGTGGTTCTGAGGCGCGATTGGGTTCTCTGATGATGATTTTGGGTGGTGCTGTAATAGAAGATGACTTTCTTTTTTAAATTTTTAAAATGTTGTTGAGGAAGATGGTGTTGTGTTGTTGAGGAAGATGATGTTGACGTGGCAGGAGTGATGTGGCAAAACCTGGTCACATCAACGTCCCAACTCATCAAAAAGTTTACACCATTAAGCCAATTTAAGGGAGGGGCTCAATTGATTCGAATTAGCACTTGTAAGGACTTAATTGGGGATTCTAATAAAAAAGGGATCAAACTGGAAAAAACCCACATAAATAGGAACAACTAAAAAGTTTAAACAAAAAAAAATTAAAATAATGTTTTTTTTTGTCACTTGAGCTTGTCCTATATCTTACCATTATGAATTGACAACATACATAAATTTAAATTTCAGTGAAATTATTTTCAATTTAGGTGAAAAATGTAAAGGCCTGAAAATTTTTTTAAAGCCATTGGGCTTTAATATTTGAGGCAGCCAGGCCCATAAGCTAAGGGGTGCCATAGCGTTGGAGAGAGACATTTCTGAAATCAGATTCTCATTTGCCAAGTTTTCCTTTCTTTCTCTAAAATGAAAACCTTTTTTCCCATAGACATTTTCTATGCTTTCTCTCTAGATTTTCAAAAAATTTAACCGTTCAAACTTGGTTTTGAAGGTGCTCAAGCGTTCACCACGTACCGAATGTTTTCTTCGTTCCAGCGGGTAAGTCATTTTCTCCTCTTTCCTTCACTGTTTGGGGCTTAAGGGCATACAATTTTTCTGGTTGCATGCAGTCAGTGATCTTTCCTTTTGGAATTTCTATTTTTTTTCTAGCTCTGAGAACTTTACTCAACACCAAGGTGGTGGCTTATAGGTACTGTTGAGCTCTTGTGTTGTGAAAAACACTATTAGGACGTCTTGAGTGAGTTGTACATTGAGAGCAGAACAGGTAAGGGGAGCTAGTTATATTTTTTTATGAGTTGTATGATGTACATGTTTGATAAATTGAAATTTGGTGTACTGTTATATTATATTTTTGGTTTTGAGTATGTTGAGTTGTAAATTGTTGAGGTTGTGAAATTTGTGTAACTGTGGTGTGCTGATTATCATGTGACTTTAATAAGTTGTGGCTATAATTGATTTTGTTGAAAAATGTTGGAGTAAGGATTTTGTAATGACATTGATATGGGTAGTAAGTAGGTACACGAATATTGTTTTAGGCTACTGTGAGAGGAAGAAAAATATAAAAATTGAGCATTTGGGGTAACTTAAATAAATTAATTAGAACTTGTTGAGAACCTTTCTTTGTTGGTAGGATAGAGGAACCTTAAAAACCTGAGTTGAGACATCCCTGATCATAGAGCAGCCCTGACTTGGTCCAGTCAGTTGTGACTAGTCATATGTGTTGGCGTCGAAGGTGAGTTTGATGCGTTCAGACATCTGGGTCCTCTCCGGTGACCAATTGGGGGAAAGGAAGATGTCTACTATGATGAAAATTAGGCAAGTAGTCTACCAATAATATGAAAAATATGATACACATATTATATTAATATAATAGGGATATATAAGATGCACGGGAGTACGTATTATATAAATTGTTATCATAATATTTATATATAAAAGATAGTATGAGATATATTATATTAATATATTATATATAAGAGATGCAAGAGAGTAAATATGATAATAAATTATATTAAAATAATATTGTTTTATAGAAAATTAGTAATAAAGATTACGTATGATATTAAATTTTACTTGTGGGGATGTATTATTTTACAAGAAATTGTAGAGTTTTGTAGTGTGATTGTGATAAGATGACAATATTGTCTATTTGAGATGATTGGAAGTGGTTGTGGAGCATGTTCAGGTACATATGACTTGATCTTTAAAGCTTAAAGATGTGGTTTGATTATAATTCAAAGGTATATGAATTGGGAAAGAAATAAACATGGTTTCAAGGTTATTAGTGGTGGTTTAATTGTAAAATCTCTTGGTGAGATTCTTAGTGTTTTAGAATGAAAGTAGGAGCTCAGTCTTGCGGGTCTTCTTGACGCTCCAATGGTCTTTCTTCTCACGTAGAGAGGACTGAACCATGTGGTGAGGAGTAACAGGAGGTCTTAGTCTTGGAGGCTTCCATCATGCTCTAGGGCGCGGAACAGAGTAAACTCGTGAGTGTGGCAAGGCGGGGCAACCCAAGGTGGGGGAGCCTAAGCATCATAAGCCACCACAGGTTTATGACCCGCCATAGCTCGACTATCATTCTAAAGTCCGGACGAGTCAAGTCTAGAATATAACATGTTAGGATCAATGTCATATATTGCATTGCTTGTATGTATTTTACTTGAGTTAAAATCTGATATGTAGATGTTGCTATAATTATATGTTTTTTATATAATTAGCTCACCCTTGCAATTGTTTGTGTTTGTGCCATGTTTGCATCTGTTGTTCTTGTGATGATCATCTACTTGGATGAGAGCAGATGACATGGAGGATACCTTGGAAACAACTCTTAATAGGGATGGAAATGTCGCTGCCTAGTTTACTAAACTTTGCTTTTCTTAGTTTTGGATATTTTGAAGAACTTTATTATGTTCTAAGTTTTTAAATTCTCTATATTTTAAGGGAGAACTCTAGCACTCAAGTTTCACAGTCTTGTTCTAATAAGATAAAATTGAATAAAATAAAAATAAATGATAATTAAGCATAGGACAAGACAGCTATTTTCATTTTGAAACAGTTAACAAATGAAAAGTTATACAACAATGCACCTAACTCAAATGAAGGTGAAGCTTTTTATGCCTTTGAGATGATAAATAAAAAGAAAAAAGAAAAATAAATCCTCTAGGCCCTTTCATCTACACATGATCAACACTTTTTTTAATTGCCAATTGAATTTTCTTCTTTTTACAGATATTTATATTTTGATGAAATCTATACAAAATTTGAGTAAGTTTTGGTTATTGAAATGGATCGACCCAACATTTATCATCCTCAACTGCTTTCTGCCACCGTTTTCTAAACACTTGTAATTCGTGGAAAGAAAGTCTTCTCACCTGCACCATATCCAAAATACTATAATTAAGTAATAACAACATTATTTAGATATAACTAAAGGCTAAGTACCTCATAGATAAGGTTTTCAATTCAACAAACCAAACATGTCATTTTCCATCTTTTAAGATAGGGAAAAGTCTTTTTAACAATTTTTTTTTTGACAACTTTTTGACAACGTATACGTGACAGTTTATGATTGATTCGTTTTAAATATTTTTTTAGAATAAATTCAAACAGACTAATGAAACGGTGACATCCAAAAAGTTGTTAAAAAAGAGTTGTTAAAATATTATTATCCTTTAGTATATTTGCCTTGGACTAAGAAACATGCACAAAACTAGAATTAGAAAAATGTTTTTGTTTCCCATCAAACAACAACCTAACATAAGTCCACCCAGAAAGAAACATTCACAATAATGGATTCTAAACCTAACTGGAAGAATAGTTTTGGAACAGAAAAATGAAGAGCAACTCACATCAACTCTATGATCCTTTGCCCGAGATGAAACCTGCTATGTCAGATAAATTTAAGTAGAATTAGAGGCACAGGTTTTCATACTTAAATCATGCTAAACATTAGGATTACAAGCATTTGCATAATGCAAAACTTTGCTACAGATAAGCCATATTTCTGACCTGATGCAAATCTTGGCCTCCAAGAGTAGGATGACCGTAGTGGACTATATATTCAGCATCTACAACACCAACATTTTTTGTTCGATCACCCTAGTATCCATAAACAAAATCAGATTAAACTATCAAGTAAAAGGGGCTTAACATGCCTGATCAAAATTATCAAACAGAACCAAAGTTAAGGAGCTTAACATGCCTGAGCACAGTAGCCTAGCTGCATATCTAGACCCCATGCATGGATCAAGTCATTCTGCAAAATAAAGTAAAGTATAAACGATGAATAAAGGGAGTAATCATAAAAAAGAAATGCTTATAAATGCTTTGAATATCATTAAAATGAGAAAATGGTGCACCTGGATCATATACCAAACGCAACGCCAAGCAGCTCTTGAGAAAACAGGAGCCATCATTTCAACATACCTGAAACAATTGGAGAAAATTTCTTAAACTATAGTAATATGAAGGGAAAACTCGTTAAATTTGAGGTAACCACACAACTTTTACCCTGTGCAAGGAGGAGCAGAGCTATTTTCATCACAAACTTTGCCTTTACCACCAGTTTTGTAAATCCTTCTGCATGAACAATGACAAAATGCATACTCAGTATACACACAGACATCTACTTTAAAACTTAATACCTTAAAGTTCACTAGTGCAGGTTGGGGAAATTAAGAAAACCTTCTGACAATAGAAAAAAGTTTAAACAGGAGAGAACCTGTGCACTTTTGACCTCCTCCCACGTGCTGTAATCTGATGATGTACCTCTGAATTTTCAGTATCAAGTGCTGGTTGTGATATCTCAAGTCCTTCACTTTCTACAATAGAAACATACCTACAATCATTGAAGTATATATCAGATCAACCCCTAATGCTTAAGATGATGTACCAATAACGTAAGACTTCTTTTTAAAGTATTAGCAGCTAGTTTTAAACTACGTTATTTACTATGATCAAATTTAGTGTATACAGAATATTGAACATACCTATCAGGGTGGAAGTTTTCCACTCCAAGATCCTCATCCCATAGGAAAATATAACCATATTCTGCAACTATGTCCGGGTGTAAGAAACGCTTGGCAAACCACCTAGTCAAGGAAAACGCGACCAAGAATAAACGTTTTCAGGATGAATGAATCACTCACATATTCTAGATTTCAAACAAATTTGAGGCCCCTACCATTTACTTTGATTGGCTACAGCCACGTGAATGACCTGATTATTCCATTCAAAGTCATTCCATTTGTCAACAATGCCATCATAGTGGAAAAGCATCACGACAAAATTACTTGATAGAAACTGCAATTTGGGTTAGAAGGAGTCATCTCTCAATACATATCAAAAAAAGAGAATATCAGTATTGAACATTCTGTAGAGAATAGTCCTCAAGTTACCTTTTTGACCATTTTGTTCACAAGGTCTTTCTGCTTTATCCCAACAGCAATTGCAAACAAATTCGTTGACGCGTTTTGCTTATTCTGTTCAAATGTGTCGAAAATAGAAAAATAGCATAAAACAGAATGCACAGCTGTAAGGAGTATTGAAATTGCAGAAGTTAATGACAAACTTAGAGTCACAAACTCAGAATATGTGAGTATTCAAATGCAAACTTTCTCTTGATAAAAACAAAACAGAGCATCTGAACAGATATTCTTGACTCTGGTTTTAGTATATTCGTTATCACGGTAAATGAACAGATATGTTAGCTCACTTTAACATCATACCCTTTTGAAATTGAGAACTCGTGTGAGAACCATGCATAAGCTTGATACACCAAAAATATTACCAGTACTAGACAAACAAATTTGCAGAGAAAACGTAAAATTCTAATAATATGGTCTTGTTAGGTCACGAGAGAAAAAATTCAGTGGTCATGAATGACTGAAACTCACCTTTCTTGTCTCAGTCATAGGAAAATTCCACAAATGCCTCATTTCCAAATCAGAAGTCTTGGAGATTATGCCTTCAGGGAGTGCACTGCTTCCATCAGACCTGCACTGATTCTACTAAACAAAATAAGCAAATGTAAGCATTCAAGTTGAACATCCTAAGCAGTAAACTATATCAATAACTCAAACACTCTCTAACTTTCATGCTGAGTAAGAAAACGAACCTTGCAAGTATCATTTTCCAATTTCTCGGTGTTCATTCTCCATCTCGATAGTTTCTGCAGTACAAAATCAAAACTGTGGTATTTCCATGTTCGAAATTTGAAGGAACACGAACCCTTGTATAGTTAAAGTCAAAGTCAAAACCAATTGGCTATTTGATCCACAGACAACCGTCCTCGAATTCACCAATAAGGATCCATGAATTCAACCCAAATTTGCATTCATGGGGAAACCAGGTCAACCAGCCCCCATGGAAAATGAATAACAATTCTGAAACAACTCCATGCAGAAAAACTATTTCACCGGTTTATATACCTGGTTGTAGCGTTGAGCAAAGAATGAACTCGAGAAAAGCAAAACAACACAAAGTATAGAAACCGCCGGAACGATGCCACAGAGGCATGATCTTTTACAATCTGAATCAGCTTCCGAAATTTCCTGGTACGAGATTCGCAGGAAAAAGGTTGGATGAAAAAGTTAACCCCTTTTTGTAGTAATCAATTCATGGTTCTTCTATACAAAATAAAACGAAAAGAAGAAGGCAGAGACAGATATACCAAAAGGAAATATATTAAACTGATGCAAAGGAACATAAAACAATGAACGAATGAAGGTAAAAGTAACCTACTCGACTGTGTGTCTTCATTTTCTGGTTTCCCAAAACACAAAGGTTCAGTTTTACTTTGTGTACAATCTGTTGACCAGAAACAACGAAAGATGAAGATGAAATTGAAAAACAAGGTTTTTAGTGACAAAAATAGTGATGGCCATGATCACGACTGAAGGAGCATAAGGGTAAGTTACCTTTGTTTCAGTGGATGTTGATAAAGAAAGATAACAAACACAGGAATGGGATACCACTTTGCACGATGATCTTCTATAATCTATGTTATGTTGGAAAAACTAAGGTTGTTGTTGTTGAAACGTGCAATGTAGCATTTATATATCTTATTACTTTCACGCGCCAAAGTAAAATGTTTTCTGCTAATCAAATGGATTATGTTCTGTAACTGCCGATTGCTTCACTGGCATGTGTGTGGCGTAATAACTTGGGTTAACACATGTGCTTAATTTCCCTTCAAGTTTACAAAAAGCGAAATTTTTGTTATTTATTTTCCCATTATTACGATATATGAACATGAATGATTTATTGACTTCATTTTAATATCCTTTTCATTGACTTATATTTTTATTCTTTTAATTTGAAAAAAAAAATAGAGTAAGAGAGAGGGGTTCATTATCATCCAAAATTATTTAATTGAATAATAATATTTTGACAATATTTTAATATCATTTAGGTGTCTGATTAGTCTATGTTGTGTTTATAATTATTATTATTATTATTAATTGTAAAATAATTTTGAACCAATCACATTATAACACGTTAATAATATTAAAATATTATTAGAAAATATTGTCAAATTGGACATATGGTTATGATTTTTGTTTGAATGTGATTTGTGTAATTAGGATTTAATAGTAGTTCAACTTTCGATTTATTAAATTGGTTAAACAAATCAATCATTATTCAAGAGATTTGTGGTTCAATCCACATCAAACCTTAATCCCTTTTTTAACACTTAATCCCTTTAAGTGTTAATTAATAATTTATTTTATTTTAATTATATTTTTCTATAAATTTCAAATCTAATACCTTTTTTAACAGGTACAGATTCAATTCTATCCACTCTAACCATGTCCGTCATCAATTATATCAACACATGAAATAAAAATGTTATTAATTAAAATTCTATTTTCAGTTTGGTTCAAATTCTAAATCTTGATACTTAAGATATTGTCCTAAAAAAGTCATAATTCGATAGGTTTTTCTGTTTTAGTTATTTATTTTTTAAATTAAATAAATGAAAAGATTTATGACTTATAATAAAAAATAATTTAAAATATAAATTATATAATTTAAGTTTAAATATTATTTTGGTTTCTATTTTCATTAATTTTATTCAATTTATAACTTTTTTTTTAATGTTCAACGTGATTCTAAAATACTATTTTTATATTTACCACGTAACTACTAATAAAACAACTTTTTGAGAATACTAATATCTTTGTGCTCGTAATAATCAACTTGTTTATAAAATAGATACATTATTCTAATTGTATTAAATATGCTTTTACAGTTTTTTTAGAATAATTTTTTAAAAATAAATTTCACTATATATACAAGCATACGTATATACATCAAAATATATAACAATTTCTTATCTGTGTAACCCTACTTAGTACTCTTGGCTAAGAACAACAAAATCAAGTTAAAGAAAAATTTGTTAAAGAATGAGAAAGAACTAAACTATTAAATAAAATGATTTTAATTTTTATTAAAAATATAAATCAAATTTAAATATTAGTCATCTTTTTTTTTGTGTTTACTGAAGAGATATTTTATTCTGCATAATAATGCCTACTTTCTAGGCCCTTTTATTTTTTAGTTGTTATCTATTCTGTTACATGAGTGTTATTTAATAGCCTCTTTGATTTAATAAACGTACTCAGTTGGCAAGAGTAGTATTATACCTTTTTATTCTTTACAAACTGGTATCAGAGCTCCTAGTGGGCCTGATACAGAAGCTGCAGCTTACNAAGATNAATAATGACAAATTCTCCTNAAAAATTCCTTACTTTGACGGTCAACATTATGATCATTGGAGTGAATTGATGGAGAATTTTTTATGTGCCAAGGGTCTCTGGAATCTGATTAAAAATGGTATTGAAGAGCATGTGGAGGGTACTGTTCTGTCTTCTGAAGAATCAGAGCAGTTGGAGAAATCCAGAATTGAAGATCACAAAGTCAAACATTACCTCTTCAGGGCCATTGATAGATCAATTTTNGAACAAATTCTGGATAGGAGCACATCTCAGATGGTTTGAGATTCTTTGAAAAGAAAATATGGAGGAAATGATCATGTGAAGAAATCAATGCTCAATGCATTGAGACGGGAGTTTGAGTTGCTTGAAATGACAGAAATAGAAACTATCACAGAATATTTTGCTAGAGTCATGGCAGTGGCAAACAAAATGAGAAGCAATGGAGAACTTATGTCTGATTCAAAGGTGGTTGAAAAAATACTTCGAACGTTGACACCACGTTTCACCTATATCGGTTTCACCTATATCGTGGTTTCGATCGAAGAGTCAAAGGACACAGAGACAATGTCTATTGATGAACTTCAAAGCTCCTTGGTAGTCCATGAGCAAAAATTTAAAAAGGTCTACCAAGATAATGAAGCGGAAGAGGAAGAGGAACATATCGTGGTCGTGGACGGGGAAGAGGAAGACAATTTTCTTCAAAAGCCACTGTGGAATGTTTCAAGTGTCATCACTTGGGACATTTTCAGTATGAATGTCCTCTATGGAACAAAGGAGAAGCAAATTATGCAGAGTTACATGAAACAGAAGAGTGTGTCCTTGGAATAGGAAGTGTCAGAGTGACTTTTAATGGCACAACCTTCCTTCTTCATGATGTATACTATGTCCCAGAGCTTCAAAAAAATTTGTTAAGCATGGGACAATTACAAGAAAAAGGCCTTGCTATCCTTATACAAAAAGGAACATGCAAAATCTATCATCAGTCTAAAGGTTTGATCGCATATACAAAAATGAGCCGCAACCGTATGTTCATTCTCTTCAATGAAAGATCTATCACCCTACCCATTGAAGAATGTCTACACACCTCCTCTGACCTCACTTACCTTTGGCATCAAAGGTTTGGCCACTTAAACTACAAAGGCTTGAAGACACTACAAACACGACAAATGGTTCATGGGAATGGTTCATGGGCAACTCAGCGACTCTAGTATCATGTGTGTTGACTGCTTCACTGGCAAACAACATCGTAATCCAATTCCTAAGACAAGTAAATGGCACGCTAGCAAGGTCTTGGAACTGATACATGCAGATATTTGTAGTCCAATAGAACCCATTTCAAATAGTGGAAAAAGGTATTTTTTAAGCTTTGTTGATGATTATAGCCGTAAAGGTTGGGTGTATTTGCTCTCCGAAAAATCTGAAGCTTTGGAGTGTTTCAAATCATACAAGAAAATGGTGGAAAAGGAAGTTGAAGCATCCATCAAATGCTTACGAATGGATAGAGGAGGGGAGTTTAACTCTCTTCAGTTCAAGCTATTTTGTGAAGAACATGGAATAAAAAGGCAACTTACCATAGCTTATACACCACATCAAAACGGAGTTGCAGAACGCAAAAACAGAACTGTTATGAATATGAATATGGTACGTTGTTTGCTCTCTGCCAGAAAGGTTCCCAAGTTATTTTGGCCTGAAGCTGTAAACTGGACATTTTATTTATTGAATCGATGTCCAACGCATGCTCTGAGGAACATCACTCCACAAGAAGCTTGGAGTGGAATTAAACCTTCAATAAACCATCTTCGAGTTTGGGGATGTCTGGCTCATGTGCACATACCAGAGGCAAAAAGAGGTAAGCTTGATGATAAAAGTTTTCCTTGTATTTTATTGGGTGTTAGTGAAGAGTCCAAGGGTTATCGTCTATTTAATCCTAAGACAAAGAGGATCTTTATTAGTAAAGACGTTATATTTGAAGAAGAGAAGAGTTGGGATTGGGGTCCAAATTATAAAGAGCAAATAGAAACTGAGTTGTTGTGGGGGTGATGATGATAAGTTACATATTGATGAATTTGAAGAAAATATTGAAGTTGATAGTGATAGTGCAAATAGTGAACATAATGAAAGTGTCATTCGAAATGAAGCAACAATGAATTCACATGAACACATAATTCAAGGGAGAGAAAGAAGAAAGCCAAGCTGGATGGAAGACTTCCTTACTGGAGAAGGATTAAGTGAAGAAGATGAAGCTGAGATAGCCTATATAATACAAGATGTCACAAGTGAAGATCCAATTTTATTTGAGGAAGCTGTTAAAAAAGAAAATATACTCGCTTTCACAAATTCTGATTATGAAGAAGATGGGAATGGTTGATTTATTGAAATAAACTGACATGCTGGAAGTCAGTTTAAGGGAGGGAATGAAAAGATATTTTATTCTGCATAATAATGTCTCATTTGTAGACACTTTCTGTTACTGCATAAATAATGTCTACTTTCTAGGCACTTTTATTTTTTAGTTGTTATCTATTCTGTTACATGAGTGCTATTTAATAGCCTCTTTGATTTAATAAACGTACTCAGTTGGCAAGAATAGCATTATACCTTCTTATTCTCTACATTTACATACAAAATTATTATTATTATTACTGAATATTATTGTAAATTTAATTTATGTATGATAATATTTTTTTAAAAAAGTTATACGTGATCTAAATGTTAATAACCTATAAATTTATATTTATTTTAGCTTTCGGCCAACAAACTATTTCAGATATTATATTTTTTGACATTATTTTATTTGTTATGTAATTATTATAATTTTTTTTTCATAAATATCGATTCGATCTGATTCTATATTCTATAACAGTTGAACCACTATCAGTTTAACTATCAAGCCAACTTTTGAATATGGAAAATAAAATCAAAATTGTGAAGTTTCGACAATAGAGAATAAAAAAAATATTTAAAAATAAATAAAAAATATTAGACTTGTATTTAAGTCCATAAATAAATATAAAACATTGTGCTACCAAAATGCTCTTTGGAGGTTTCCCCTACTGGAATAAGGTGAGTCACCTAAAACTAAAAAAAAAAATGAAAATACATTTCTCTTATTTTTTTATTTATTTGTTGTTTTGTTTCTTCAAATATTCTTTCAATAAAACAAAAAAACAACAAAACAAAAATTTTTCCATTGTGAAAACAATACTAAATTGATCTGAAACAAACTGCTAGTTCAAGAATAATCTTGTTGTTCAAATATACTAATTATTTCATGAATTAAAAATATCAAAGTGATTTTCTTCCACTTTTTGTTTCTTAAGTTACCAAAATTAATTAAAGAAAACAATTTTTTTTTCTTTCATTTTCTTTCACTCAGGTTTCTTACAGGTTAAAATGTTAAAATAAATTTTAATTCATGAATTGAACAAACTCAACCACAATAATATCTTAGTTAGATTGAGTTAGAAAAAATATAATTTTTTAAATCTTAATCAAATCCAACGAGACTCAATTTATAAATTAAATAAATTCAAATAAGGTTAAAATGGATTGATATATAATTTATCGACAACTTTTTATTAATTTATTATAATTAATTATCATTTAAGTTGATAAATTGGTGTTTTTAAATGCTAGAATATTAGTCAATAAATATTTAATTAATTTATTTGTTAAATTATGAAAGTTGATTTTTTAATTTTATCAACCCATTATTCTATAAAGGATCAAACATTGATTACAAAATTTCTCATTCATTAAAAAAAATGAAAATAAACTGACTCCTTTTTAACTGATGATAAGTCAACCAATATGAGTCCACTCATTTTAACATCCATATTTTCATTCATGATCTAAATAAAAATAATAATAATCAAATTGTATATTAAATAAATTAATTACCTCTAAAATAATAATGTCATTGATTAAACCCAACCATAAGTTATTTATTTATTAATATAATAATAAAGTCTCATTTAATGGTTCATCAAATTCTCATAAAACCATAAGCTGTTTCACCTTACCTTCATTCATGTCACTGATATTTATGAAAATGAGTTAATGCGTGGTTATGTATAGGATGGGCGTGCATAAATTAAGAGATTAACTATAATTGTGCTCCTCGTATTCTAATAAAATTTATAATTTTGGTTTCTAATTTTTTTAAAATTTAATTTTAGATTTTTTTATGTAAATTTTTCCATTTTAGATTTAACTATTCATAATATTTGCTATTTTCACATGAGAAAGTGAGATTGAAAACAAATGCATGATGCTCATTACTTTTATTAAAAAAACTGAGAAGGGTAACGGGGGCAGGATACTTATTGCTAAATATCATTTAACTCTGATTTAATATAATTTGAGAATCAAAACATTAAACCTAAATTAAATATATTAAATACTTTAATTAAATTATAACTAAACCTAAATTAAAAAAAAAAATGCTGACATAGTTAATTTCTTTCATGTGCCCTAAACAAGAAAATGTCCACACTCTAACAGACTTTTTTTGTAGGCTCAAATATAAGACTTAGGAGAGTCTGGCTTATGGGCCTCATTCTCAAAATCTCCACCCCCGTTTCTTATAAGTTCACAGCACTCTCTTCTTTTTTTTTCAAAATTATCTTTCAGATATAATTCAATATTAAAATAAAATTGATTGATTCTAAAAAAGTAGGGACTTGAATAATTGAAACTAATGAACTAAATTTGCTTATTTGATGATTTAAAGCGATAGGAAATATAATTTATTCAAATTATTTATCAGTTTTTGGCATGTACAAAAAGTATTTATTTACATTTTACTGTTTACTCTTAATTTGCATAGAGTAAATTATTTGCAATTTTATCATTTTAATAATTACATTTTTAATTCAAATAAGTATTAACATTTTTCTTATTTTAGTAATTACTTTTTCAAATTTATATAATTACTCATAATAAAAAATATATTTACACAATATTATTTATAATATTTTTTTTTATTTTAATAACTAAAATGTATTTTATCTATAGTTATATTTATAACTGCATACATTTTTATTTTTTCAAATTTACCTTTTCAATTATTATTTTTAAAATTTAAATAATTATTTATAATAATACATAAATTCAATAAACATAACTTAATAAATATATAAATCCATTATATATGTTAACTTAATAACATTATAACATTATCATTTATTAATATAATATTATAAATATTTAAAAAATGCGTATACATAAAAACGAAAGCGACTATATTAATAATATAGATATTACTTTTATTAAAGGCAAGAAATTATATGTAAATAAATCTTATAGGAATTAAAATAAAAAGATTAAAACCTAAAATCATATTTAACCTTTTCCAAAACTTTAGAAGTAAAGTTTCCAACTTCTACTCTATCTTGAAAATAGATATAAAGACTCAGTTTTCTTGGATTTGAAATTTTAAAATCAACACCATATTAGTATTCAATAATACCATGCAGCTGAAACATGGATGATTTCAAGGTTTGTATTACCATTTCATGAGACAGAATTGAGTGGCTAGCTAATAGGAATCAAAATCAGACTAATATTACAAATTAAAAGCTAAATCTGAAGGGAAAAAAAAAGTTTGAATCATCCTTTTCGGACCCTTTTATAAAGCATCTTTGATTCAATGTATGAACTCCAATATTGCATAGTAGGCAACTAAGATGGGAAGTGAAACAATCATGCCAAAGATCACCCTGTTAATCACAAACTATAAACTGTTAAAATAGATCATAAAGCCTTCAAGAACACTGCATATTTTATCTTCAATATTCATTTTTCAACCATTGATATATGAAAAAAATTGAAACTTACGCAGTGCTGAGAACCTCTGCATGCAATCCATACTCTTTAGCAAAAATGAAGGATGTGATGGATTGTGGCACAGCAGCCTGCACCAGATATATACAATGAAATAATTAAATTAATGGAATATACATTGTATGGTACAGAGGATAGGCCGAGCGGTTAACATTCGTAATCATTCCATCTATTCCTTCTATCGACGGTCAAACAGATTAAATGTCGATCAAACAGATTAAATGTCGGATCAGCACTTAATGATTAATGTTGAACCATAATTGAATGATAAGCTTTCAAGATATTGTTATTGGACTAGTGAATTAGACAAATAAGCAGTTAATAAATTAATAACAGAACGATTAAAGATATTGATAATAACTTATTATAAGTTGAGAAAGTTTTTATGAATAACATACCAAAATTAAAGGTAAATTCGTTTTGTTGGATCTTTGTCAATCTAGGATCATGAAATAACTTATAAATAGAACGCAAAGATAAATAAGATTGATAGAATTCATATATTTATTTCATAATCAAGTTCACTTATTAATATCTAACTTGAGTGTTGAAGTGTTTTTAATAGTAACCTAAATGGAACAGACATATTTGTTTTTTTTTTTTTGTTTAAAATCACACACACACACATATATATATATATATATATATATATATATATATATATATATATATATATTCTAAGAAGGTAATTCTCTTTGAATAATCGAATATTGGAACATGCTTTTAGCTAGTAAATTGATTAAGTGATTCTGTTTACACGTAACCCACAAAGCTTTTATCATACATAAAAACAAAAGATAAAAGAAATGACATTTTCTTTCAGTATATGATGTGTCCTACACTTCCTCCATATTATAAAAATATTAATCAGCATTCAACCATGTTTTGGTGGTCTCAGTCACAAATCAATAACTACTCATTACTTCACTTAAGTTGCTACTACATGAAAACGCACGAAATTGACAATGAATTAAACATTATACGTGTTTGATGAACGACAATCATATAATTTAACGTAAGTATCAGACATTCAGGTGTTGTCGGTTTTATCAGAAATAAATATATCAGTAGAACATTTATGTCGGTTTTATCAGAAAAAATATATCAGATATCAGTAGAATTTTATATTCACAGCTTTATCATTTTTACTACTTAGATTCAAACTTCAATTCCCTTGCAAATTGTTGAATGAATGAATGTGAAAACCACTGATTGAAACTATTTTATGTGTATATGCATTACCTGAATGATAGCAACTCTCAAGACATCACCGTGCAATCCTACGGCGATGGCACCGATAGCCATGGCTGCAGGGCCCGCAATGAACTTTAAAACCAAACCAAACACAGTCAGACTTGGTCCACAAGCAATCAAGTTATCCTGAAGTGCCATGAAAATACCTGCATGCATATACTTATATATTATATATAATTATATATCCATGTCACTCATCACAATCCACTTATCAAACTACTTTAATCAGTTAACCTAAAAGTACATGTTTATAAGGAAACTTATAAAGAGCATATGTGATTAACTCACTCACCCATACTAAACATGGCAGTGCCCGTCCCTGCCTTTGACATGATCTGTATAGAACCTTCTAACATACTTGGCATCTCCAAATTCCACCTGTATAAATATTAAATTCATACTACAAAAGCTGATGAAAGCGGCTAATGGATCATATTGGTGGAAAAATTGCAGTAGACTATGATTTAAGGTATGGAGTAAGTATACCTGTTAGATATGAAGGCCCAGGAAATGCCAATGACACAGCCGTAGGAGTTTGGGTTCATTACAAGTTTGAGCCACACAAGTTTCATCAACTTGCAAAATGGAATCCTACTGCTAACAGTTTCTTCTAACAGCAACTCATCTTTAACATCAATAGCTACAGTATTTTCCTCCACATCTTTCCCTCTTCCACCACCTTCACCTGTCAAATTATTAGTGTCAACAACCATTGCTTTTGATCTAGGTTTAAAGGTGGTGGTGGTGGTGGTGGTGCCTTCAATTCCTGTTCTCCGAAACTCCAAGACAAAGAGAAGCAAAGTGAGCCATATGATGGCCTGCACCACGGAGGACTGAACTACTAGGTCCTCACCAAGGGCTCCATACATGGGCTTCACCATTGGAATCCCAACAACAAGAGCGTTGGTGAGAGTGCACAAAGAGAAGCTCGTTATAGACCAGCAGAAACTCCCCTTGGCAGTGCACTTGGCCCAGAGGGCAAGCACCAGGATGATGATGAACTTTGATATGGTGTCTGCAGCTATGAACGAAAAGTTCATTTTGAAAGGGTCGATGTGAGCAGTGAACTCAAATGTAAAGAGTGGCAAAGTGAAGTAACATACTAGCTTGTTTATTGCATCACATTGCTCCCTACTGAAGATCTTCCACCACTTCACTGAACCATACCCTAACACTAGAGCAACATACAGTGGCACCACTGCCACTATCACTTTGTACACATCTTCCAACCCTATCATTCTCTTTTTCTTTCTGTGAATATTTCCACAAAACTTGGTTTTTCTGTTTTTGCTTTCAGTGTAACCAAAATGCATTTTGAGTCAAACAGTCACCGATTTGGAGTATTTATATGCATACACTTACAACAAAGGACAAAATTATGTATATAAACAAATCCGTAATGTTATTCTTAGAGTGAAGTCATTTAAATATAAATCTTAATATTCAAGTGTAAGCTGAATAGAAAGGAGAAAAGTAGACATACAAATCATCAACTTTATTCCAGTGACATCATTTGGTTGTATTCTAATTCTATTATTTTATGAAGGTGAGTTGTTATGCAACACCAAGCTTTTCTAGCTTAGAAGTGGTGAGTTCAGAATGAGCTGAATGATGTGGAGCTTGAACTATACCGTTTCTAATACTCAATAAGTGAGATTCTGCAGCACTAGTTATCCTTTTTTTTCTTTATCTCTGCACACGTATAAATATTATTCCAATGAGTTACCATGCATCAATCCTACAAAATTGATTTCAGCTTTTATTCCCGGAGATTTCAGTCCATTGACCAAAAATTAGATTTAAGTTATATATATATAGTATATACAAACGGGTTTTTAAAAATTTATCTCATAAATTCGTTTTGTGAGATTGAGAGTTAGATAGAAATTTACTTACTAATATGGTGATTCAAAACATACTTATAAGATGTTTCTAGTTAAGCTCTATGAATTGAAGCTGCCATTTCGAGTGGAATAAAAGCATGGATTTTGGAGGATACGTGTTGTGAGAATTGGATTCCATGCATATATATATGGATTCCTGAAAGCTGACACGAGCGTAACTAGGTAGCTTAATTAGTGCATGCCAAAGTGTGGTTGCTTTTGGCTTTGTTGTTTTGTCTGGTTTTGTGGTCAGCGATTTTTGACAGAGAATAAAGAATGAGGTGCAAGTAGTTAATACCACTACTCCATATCCACCTCTGAAAGAAGTTTTGGGAATTGCATTAATTACTGTCATTGCTTTGTATTTTATTCTTGGCACAACAGAGTGGGATTGCATTAATAATGCACGCATCCTAAATTCTCTGCTTGGAAATGATATACTATATATATATCATTGATGTTATTTTTTGCTGTTAGAAGGTGACAACACCAACCAATATACCAATCTTGAATTCAGTCAGAGAACCTTAATTTTACGAATAAAATAAGAGTTGAATGTTGGTGTGTTGTGCTTCAGCATCACTCACTCATTCTCATCACACAATATATGCCATGTATCTAGTGGAAAGTGGTTTTTGTATTGGAGTGGGATCAACAAGTTTAGGCCATTCAATTATAAAGGGTTGGCGTGATTGCAAAAGTGAAGGGTATATTGGACAGGTGAAGGGAGACATATATCCTTAGAGTCATTTGATTAAATCAATTATCACATCTCTACGCTAAATCTAGAGAAATTTTCTCTTGTGCTTGGGACAAGAAGGTGGGAATATAGTTTGTCTTTAGCGGGAATAAACTTGCTAGCCTTAGAATGAAGGTGGCTTAGGAGGTAGGGATATCTAAAATGGTTCAACATAGCCTTGGTAAGGAAGTGGAAATGGAGAAAGGAAAGGAAAATCAAGGTTTATGAAAAGACGTTCTAGAATCAAAATATGAATGTTAGAAACAAATTAACAAAAGTAAAAACAAATCAACAAAAAGTAATTATGATAGGACAAATTTGTGATTGTGGAGGGACATTAGAGATACATGTGGAGAGAATTCTAATGTAAATTAGTTTGATAGAAATTTATCTAGGAAAAGATTGATGGATTTAGGTCGCAACTAATATTGTAACGGGATGATGAACCATAAAAGAAAGGGTTTAGGAGAGAAATTTTTAGAAGTCGTCATCATAATTTATTTTAGAAAAACCATGAAAAATCATAAAATAATACATGATCTATGAATTTTGGATTCAAAATTAGTTATGCATAGAGAATGTATCAGCACCCTATCACGTCTGTCTAAAAATAGTACTTTTAATTAACTGTACAACAACAATCTCATGAGTGTTCATACCTTTATGAATTTTATAATTTATTTTTATAAAAAGGGTAAGACCATGAGATAATAGTGTAGAAAACAAACAAAGGCAAAAACTCTTAAAACAAGATATGAAGATATTAAAAAAGGGTATCAAAAGATGTTGTAGGTTCATACCAAGACAAAATCCAGAACATGAAATATATATAATAAGAAAATATTTTTTTATTCTTTGAAATTGTTTAATTAATTTTTTTCAAAGAAATTTAAAAATAGATATGACACTGTGCAAAGGGTCAAACCAATACCAAAAAAGAAATGAGGAAAAACCTTTTTGTGATTTAAACCAAGATATTTGTAAGTAGTAAAAATAATGTCCATGAAAGAAAATGTCAAGGTTAAGTGTAAAAGTAAAATGCTAATGCTAACAATATGAAGACATAATATAATGTCCAAATCAAAAGAAAAAAAAAATGTGGAACCGGCATACCTCTCAAGCTTTACATCTACCTTTTCATATATCTTCTAACCTTTTAGTGTTCCAATGATTCTTCTTTGGTAATTGTTGTTGGCAGAGACCCTTTTATACACTTATTTTCCTTTATACTTTGCTCCTCTCTTTCTATTTTTCTGTATCTTTGTTGTTTTTGTGTGTCTCTATATATTTGTGTCCTCTCTTTTTTATGAGGATAGAATGTGTATTTATATTATGGTAATCTTATGATAATATTATGGTAATCTTGTTTTAATTGTGAATTATTTGACAATAAATAATATGGGGAAAGAATTGGTCTTATTTGTAATATACTTCAAAAATCAATCAAATCAAATAATATCTAAGACATTGATTATAATTATTGTTAGAAATTTTGCCAATTTTTAGGTTTATATCTTTTTTTTTAACAAGCTAATGCAACAAATTATAGTAATACTAAAGTATCAATTATCTTCGTGAATATTGTTTATAATTATTGATATAATATTGATTCAAATTATTATCATATTAAAAACATACCTTTATGTATATTTTTAGTAATTTGTCCTCTCATGGGTACAAAAAGTAAAGAGAACGAGAAGATATATATAAAACTCTTAGGTTGTTGGACTAACAAAAATGATTACAAACAAATTGGGCTAAATTAAGAGTGTTACTCTCTCCACCACCACATGGTGCTCGCTCCATCTTCCCATTCCTCTTTTGCTCTTCCGTAATATTAAATGTGGTAGTTAAAAATTTTAACTTTCTCCAACTTTTAACCACTTCATTAATGGTCCGCACCAATATATGAATGCACCCAGACCTCACCACTTTCATGAAAATCAAATTCCTCTTCTTTTCCTTCTCCTTGTAACTGTTCTTCTTTAAAAATAAAATAATTCAAAACAAAATCAATTAACTTTAATTAAATTAATAATAATTAATTCATTAAATAAAAAATTTAATTATAAATACATAATTTACTTAAAATATAATTACTTAACTTTAAAAATATCTAAAAATTAATTTACAAATCAATAAATTAATAAACTAAAAAGTAAAAATAAAATAAATTAAAATAAATGTACAAAAATTAACAACTTAAATAAAATTAAATTAATAACCTAAAAAAACAAGAAAATGAAACGCTAAGGCCTCAACGAATACGGGAGATCAACGGAGACACCCAAAACGTTGAAAGGCTTCAACGGATATGGGGACATCCGCTCAACAGATGTCCCATATCCGTTGCAGCCTTTGGCGTTTCTTTTTTTCTTCATTTAACACAAAACAAAGGTGCATAGAATCACTAACCTAGATCGGAGACAACAACAAAGGAAGCATCAAACTCCATAGCACCACGAACCCACCATGAATCAAGCAACAAATGATAAATTGGAAAAAAAGGAAGATGAAAAATTGGGGAAAGAGGAGTAAGAGAATAAGAGAGGAAGAGAAAAAGTAAGAGTGTGGGGGTGGGGGTGTGTGTGCGGCTAAGTGAATAAGAGAGTAAAATATTAGGATTTTAAGAAAAAGTTAAAAAAGATAAATGGTAAAAGTAAATAAGGATATTTTTGGAATTATAAAAAATTGGAGAGGTGTAGGGAGCAGTGTGTAGTGGTGGAGGGAGTAACGCTCCTAAACTAATTATATATTTTTTTAGGAAATTTATTTATTTAATTTTTTTCTTTCCTTTCTTTACCCACCATTAATTACTATTTTTTATTTTTTATATTTTTTTATTATTGACTTACCCAGACGAAATTGGGTGTTAACAACTTAATATAAAATTTTGATAGGATAAATGGTTAAAGTAGCAACTACTGAAAGTAAGGACACAAAATCTACAACAACTCTCAACATAAGGAAACTACATTAGGAGAGGTAGAAAGGTGGAACGAGGATTTATGAAAATGGAAGTTAGTTTCCAAAAGAGAATAGTTTAAATGGAAGATAGAACAAGTCACAAACATGATGCAAGAGTTAACTAATATATATTTGGCTAATTAGAAATATGAAAGATAGGTGGGTTTGGAATGATGAGATAGTATAAGAATACACAATTATGGCAATGTATAAAACTTCAAGATGGGAGTAGAGTAGAGGATCCCAGGTTATTTGAATTACTTTGGAAATTAAATGTTTTTTCATCTACACAATACTTTTACATGGTTAGTCCTACTTAATTGAGTAGCAGGCCCCAAAATCTTATTAACAAAAAGATAATTGTGGATAACACAAAGTATACTATGTACATCTAGTGCTGAAATTGTAAGCCAATGCCCTTATGTTGTAGTTAGGGATGGCAACAGATCGGGTCGGGCACGGATAATGCCTAACCTAACCTCAAAAATAAAATCACTTGTTACCCGCCCGCTACTTGCACGAATACTGGTTTAAAAAATATCCGTGAGTATTTTAAAACCCGTGGATACATGCAAATATTTAAAAAAATATATTTTTATAAATTATTAAAATAAAATTTAAATAAATTTATAAAAATATATATAAAATATAATATAAATTAAAATCTAATTTTAATTAAAACCTCATAAAATATAAATTAATTTTAATTTTAATTAAATTAAACTTAATAAAAGATAAATTCAATTTTTATTTTTACTTTTTGTGAGTAACAGATATCCACGGGCACAGATAATATAATATTCATACCCGATCCATTTATAAGCGGGTATTAAAATACCCACTACTCGCAATATGCAGGTAGTACAT
Organism: Vigna radiata var. radiata; assembly: GCF_000741045.1. Lineage (NCBI taxonomy): Eukaryota > Viridiplantae > Streptophyta > Magnoliopsida > Fabales > Fabaceae > Vigna > Vigna radiata. The sequence continues at coordinate 15,851,195 of NC_028354.1, read as the reverse complement.
ATTCGTGTGTAGCAACTATCCGTCGCGGATTTTATCCGCGAAAATCCGTGGATACGAATTTTTTTGCCATATCCTTATTTGTACTCAATAAGAAAAATTTACTCAATTGAATACTTGTTTAAAAAAAGGTTTAAATCCTTTTTTGGTTCCTATGTTATAAAAAATATATCAAATCAGTCCCAGTTGTTAACGAAATCAATGAAATATATATCAAATTAGTCTCATTTATATTCTTTCATACTTTTGGGCTCTTTGGAGGTTGCAAAATCTCCATATCTAGATGACAACTTGGTACATATTTCATTGATTTCGTTAACGGTTGGGACTGATTTGATACATTTTTTATAACTTAAGGACCAAAGTTGACATTTTTAAAAGTGATGACTAAACTGAACACCAACTTATAACTTAGGGACAAAAAAAGGATTTAAATCTTAAAAAAACAACTCAATAGTCTCTATTTTTTTTAAAGGACGCAATGTGATATTTTTCTTTTAACTTAACATTAACATCGTTTAAAAGTATTACATGTCCAAATATAAATCTAATACATGTTAAAAATCTGGAGTGAGTTTTTATTTGAATGGTGTCACATGTTAAAATTATAGAGGTTATAAAATAAAAGATGATCCAAATTTTAAGCGTGATAAACCTGAGTTTTAACAAATGACACTTTCAAACCGTGTTAATGTTAATTTAATATAAAAAACCACCATATTGAGTTTTTTTTTAAAATAAATAAATAAAGACTCGAAAACAAATATATGAAGAAAATGAAACAAATATATAAATATAAAACTAAATTAATTTATACATTATAAAATAGCATTATCAGCATAAAATAAAAATGAAAAAGTTTTTCAAACAACATTAAAATATAAAAACAAAATCACTCTTTATAAATTACAAGTGACGGTAATTTTAATAATATAAACTTTCTCTAAAAATAAAATTACATGTTGAAGTTTGATTTTCTTTTACTAGTCAGTCTTTTTATCATTAAACTTTTTATTCTACCTTGTATTTCTCTAAATATATAAGAGATTGATATTGTTCCAAATATCAGAACCGTCGTTGATCCAATAAATTTTGTCATAAGATCAAAACCAGTTTCTTGTTATATAAGTAATTTTTTTCGCATGATATAAAAAATTTAACTATTATACTAATTCATAACTTTATTGAATATTATTTGAATCGAATATTTTAATATGTATATCAAGAATAAATTCAATTATGATACAATAAATTCTAAATTATGTCTATCGTTATTATATTTTCCTTGAAACGTTAGTGTGTGTACCATATGTATACATGTCGACCATAGTATAAATAAACAATCATCTTTTATTCTAATTTATCATTAACGAAGACGAAGATTACGTGATATTATGCTTTTAGGGTTCCTACGATTTGATGTTTTGTCCTACGTGAATATAAGGTGAAACATTTTAACACACCGTTCCATTAGAAAATACTATATTAGGTTTTTTAATTTGATAATAAAAATGGACCAAGGTTTAAGAAAACTTAACCTAACTGTTGGGAAAAATAATCATGAACTTGAATTAAATCGAGGTTTAAGTAAAAATAACTTATTTTATCAAATTAAAATTAAAATATGAGTAGAACGTATCTTCTTGAATTGTGTAAAATTCAATACTTATTTTAAACTATAATGATAAGATTGAATTGTAGTTGATATCTGGGAGAAAAGAATTCAAAAATCAAATAACAAAAAAGGTAGATCAGTTTTAACCAATCAAGTCATCGAATTGAGGAGTAAGTTGTTTAAGTTAGGTGAATTTGTAAATGTTAAGTTCTACTAAATACAAAGATGATTTAGAATCTAATTTTGATATTTGATAAACAAATTAATTTAAGATTTAGATAGACGGTAATTTTGCTTATAAAAATAAACACTTTATTTGATAACATTTATATACCATCTTTGGATATAGAGATGTTAAAACGGGTAAACCGATCCGATCCAATCTATCACGGGTTGGTGGATTAAACGGATTAGTTTATTAGTTCATTTAACTTTTTTTTTTCACCCTCTTTTTCTGATATTTTTATAACATGTTACTTTCATCAATCAAATTAAAACAGTAATAATTGGACCAATTAATATAAAAGAAACTAAAAAACTGAAGAATCTAAATTATTAAGTAGCATGTATTTATTTTGTATTTATTAATATCAAATTAAAACAATAACAATTGGACCAATTGATATAAAAGAAACTAAAAAACTGAAGAATCTAAATTATTAAGTAGCATGTATTTATTTTGTATTTATTAATATAAAAATAATTAAAGAATTTTAGTTATCATAAGTAACATGTGTTTATTTTGAAATAATTAACATAAAAAAACTAAAAAAAAAATCTTAGTTACAGGTTGTTTTATATATAAGATATTTTATATGATTTTATATTGCTATGATTGTATATATTAAACAATGAAAAGTATTTGATGAAGTGGTTAAGTGATTGTAAAAATATTGTATATATTTTTCCGTGTTATTAATTATTAAAAGTATTGTAAAAATATTGTATATATCAAATGTTTAAATATTGAAAAATATATTGTAAAAAATGTTGTATATATAGGATGTTTAAATATTGTATATATTTTCCCGTGTTATTAATTATTAAAAGTATTGTAAAAATATTGTGTTATATATATATATATATATATATATATATATATATGATGTTTAAATATTATAAAAATATTGTATATATAGGATGTTTAAATATTGTAAAAATATCATATATGTTTAAATATTGTAAAAATATTTTATATATAGGATGATTTATATTATTTTTTCGTGTTATTGTAAAAATATTGTATATATTTTTCCATCATATCTCAAACATTAAGAGTAAATCAAAATTAACTTCCTAAAATACCACTGATCTTTGTGAAATTTTTAGTGAGAAAACAGAGAGCTTGATTATGAAGGATGTGTGCTTTGAATAATTAATCTAATTAATTTGATTTAATTAAAAAAAATAGGTGGGTTGGTGAACCAACCCAACCCACCACGGGTTTAACCCGTGTGAGCCAGGTCGGTTCATGGGTTTCAACCCATTTTGACAACATTATTTGAATATATAATTGGATCAAGTTAACATCAATTGATGTTTTAACTCACTTTTTTTTTTAAATTGTGTATTGTTTTAAGGAATTTAGTGATGATAGAGAATGAATATAAAAATAAAATTTTTTAAAGTTTGTGAGAAATTTGCTTGATTAAAAAATATTTTAATAGATAGAAAATAAAAATTATTAAATTATCTTTAATGTTATAAGTAATATAAAATGATATTTAAGTTACAAATGTTTTAAAAAATTATTTGAAATACTAAAATTAAAAAATAAATAAATAAATAGTACAATATAAATCGACACCATCATACAAACTCAACTTCACCACATGCAGAAATATCAATTTTAGTTTGCTTTTCAACCATGGATCTCCAACAACACAAAAAAAAAAATAGTATTGGAATGGATTAGAACATCATGGAATTGCTTGCAACCTATTGGAATTGATTACAACCTCTTGGAATGGGTTACAAGGCCTCACCAAATCTATTCTAAACTCTTGGAATCAATTCTTTATTTATGTGCTAGAATCAAACTCTTGGAATCAATTCCTTATTTATGTGCTAGAATCAGTTACGTTGTGGCTAGAATCGATTATGCTTGCTCGAATTAGTTATTCTTATAGTAAAAAATTAATATATTATTATTTATTAATAGTAATAATAATTAATAATTATTATTATAAGTATTATTATTATGTATTATTATTAATGATTATAAGTATTAAATATGAATGTATTATTTGATGACATTATAATTAAGTTATTATCTGTATTAAAACATGATTAAATTACTAAATTAACTAAATATACATCCTTATTCATAATACTACAAATTACTATACATGTTACATAAGTTTGATAAAGAAACCTAAACTCATAAATTAAATAACTAAACTAATTATCTTTACTTAACTCTTGCATGTATTGTGAAGTCATTTTCTCTGTGTGTCTAGTGTTTGTAATGCATTTGATTTAATCCCATTGAACGGTTAAAACCAAAATTATGAATACTAGAGCCCTGACATTCAAATAATCAAGGACAATTACATGTTTCCATATAATGTGTTCGTAAAAGTAGTTTTCATAACCATCGACACTTTACCACCACAACCACCAACTCTCCATAATCATATCTAGCTGAGCTCCACAAATCCTTTACAGAGCTTAACGATGTTTGACCGAGCTTATTGATGTCTTTACCAAGCTCACTAAACATTGACTGAGCTCAAACAATTGCATTATACCGTAACATGTTCATAAAAAGAGTTTTCACAGCCACCAACACGTCACCACAATAACCACCAAGTCTCCATAACCACATATAGACGAGGTCCATTCCATTTGTTGAGTTCAACGATGTATGGTCGAACTTATTGACATCCTTGCCAAGCTTAATAAACGTTGGTTGAGCTCAACAAAACAACCCAAAAATGTGGTGGTCAACTTATCGTTGTTTTTGTTTTCTTCTTTTTCCTTTCTATCGACACTTGAACTTTATATAACATTGTTACAATCTAAAAAACACAAACACAACGTCAAAATCAGTTACACGCAAAGCTTATCCGATTCCAAGCATGTTGGAATCGATTTCGACTTTTTCTTCATATCCATGGAATAGATTACACTCTCAATGGAATTGATTCCAACTCCTTTACATTGACCATGGAATTAGTTCTAGGTTGTATAAGAATGACTCCCTTTTTTGGAGTGCTCCTCTTTCTTTGAGGATTGTTAAAATATGTATTCATAGATCGTGCACCTGAATAAAGTATGATAAACAAGAGTCTAATTGTATTTTCACCTCTATTATCCCGAAATCTTCTTAGCTGAAGAGATGTCTGAAAATTCTTGCATCTTGCTAATCTTCTCCTTCTCTCGCTCTTAAATTCGTCAAAACAAACATATATATCACCTGGAAATTATTCATTCCTTATCCTTGAATACAATAATCCCAAACAAACACAAGTTAAGAAGGTGGAATGCAAAAGCATGATATCTACATATAAAGATTTCCAATTTGTCAAATTTCCTACTTTTCATAAAAAGGTTTATAATGTGTATGAAGTGGAAAATCTCATAGTATGTCTTTCATCATAATAGTTCAAAATAACAACTTGCATTTTTAACACAAAATTACAAATTAATAAATCACCTCAATATATCAAGTTGATGATATACAATGTTACTTAATATTACATGAAAATTTTCTCTTTAAAGATGGAGTTTGATTTCAAGAATTTTCAAATGTTCAACAATAGTTAGTTATTCAAAATAACATAAAGACATCTTAAAATATGAACTTACAACCAAAATCCTCTTATATAGGTGTCATGTTTTATTTGACTCATTATCGAGATAAAATTTTAACTCAAATATTATTAATGATTTTTTTTAAAAAGAATTCATTATAAAAATACAAAATTGACATCTTTAATCCAAATTTTTGAAACAATAAATTTATTAATTTTCATATTTATTCAAACATTTTAAGTATATATATATATATATATATATATATATATATATATATATATATATATATATATATATATATATATATATATATATCATGATTTATAGTTTTTCAGTCCAAAGAACAAAATATTTTAGTAGAGAAGGTGACTCACCTTTGATTTTTTTTTCGTTTCAACATTTTTTTAATATAATTTGAAGTTTAAAGAGAAAGGTATATTTTTTTTAAGTTAAGTAATATCTTGATGATTTACAAGTAAAAAATTTTGATGTTGTGAAAGATGGGAACGATAAGAAAGAAGGGAGCGTGTAGCATAATTTGTGGTGTAAATTACGAATATGTTGAGGATGTCACAGAATAAAATAATTTAATGATAGAAAATAGATTGAGAAAGTTAGATTATGTTTGTCGAATGAAGGAATAGAATTTTAGCCGTGCGGTCACAAAATCAAATCCTAATTCTGTTGCTTTCAGTAACATTATTTAAACCTTTTTATACTTACAACATCTTCCTTCAAACTTCTTATATATCATATGTTTTTCACCAAAAATCTTAATTAAGTTCCATTATATTAAAAGATAATATCAATTTATCACTTAAAATTTACTTTTTTAAATAACTTTAAACTCTATTTTAATAAAATTTGTTAAATTTATTATATCATCTATTGAATCATTGTCAAATTTCACTAAATATTTAATTAAGTTCTATTTTAATGAAATTTGTTAAATTTATTATATTATCTAACATTGAATCATTGTCAAATTTCATTAAAAATTTAATTATACAAGATGTTCAATCAATATAAAAAAAAAAATATGTATTAGAATAAACTGATGCAAATTTTTAAAATAAAGTCCATGAATTATTTATCGTTACAAAATTTTATTAATATAAAGAAAATAAAAAAACAAGAAAAATCATATCAAACCCATAAAAAAATTATATTTCACTAAACATAAACAAACTATATCTATTATAAAGAAAATTTAAATAAAAATATGAAAAAAAAACATCACATCTTGTATTACTCTCCATGAAAAAAAAAGAGACACATTAATACTTTTTTCATAAAAACATGAAAAACTTTTAAATAACAATTAATAAATTTATTACAGAACAATTAAAATTAAAGTTAAATTTGTAACATTAAGAAAAAGTAATATTCAATACTTTTGTATGGTTGAAAGCAATGAAATTGATATAATTGTAGGTGTTGCATTTTGTTTTGGCATCTAAGTATTTGTTTTAACTTTTATAGTTGGATATTCTTGTCTCGTTGAATTTCTTCTGCTTCTTTTAGTTTTTAGTGCTGAGAGTATTTTGAAAACTTGCTTTCTCGCATTCAAAGCCATCAATCGTGTCACTTTTTCAACTATTTCCTTATTATGTCTTTTATATTTTTATTTTAATGCTGAAAGTGAGACAGTGTGTCCATGCAAATCACAATTTTGCATAAGAAAATAAATTAATTTTTGAAAAAAAAAATATGTGATTGTTGTCCAAGTTTATATCTTTCTTTAACTTATTATTCATTCACTAAAAATACAAATTTATTAATTCATTCACTAAAAATACAAATTCATTTTTTTTCCTCATGTATTTCTATTTGTTGTGTTATTTTTTTTTCATTCAATCATTTCTGAGAATGTAATCCATAATGTTCAAGTGAGATATATTGTCATTATTTTGTTAGAATAATAAAAGTTAGAAAAAAAAAGTCTTTACCTAGACATCAATTATATATTTATAGGACTTGACAAGCTCATTAATTAACTATTATTGTAATATATATTTAAACAATCAAATCAATAGTGTATACTTGTAAAGCATAAGACAACCTCACCTATTAATATATGCTAACTGTCTATAAATAAGTATTAATTCTGATCCATATATTTCATATAGTACAATCACTAGTACAAAAATCATATTTTATGACGTACAAAAACGAACTATGACGTACATAATTTTGTAGGTTATAACAGGTCTAAACATTTTATGAAGTAGCAAAAATTTACCTCATGATATCCTGAACATATTTTGCTAAGTTATAAAATGTGTAGACTTATTATAACATACAAAACTATGTACGTCATAATTCATTTTTGTACGTCATAAAATGTGATTTTTGTACTAGTAAAATCTCTCTCCCTCTCCCACCCTCCCCTCTCTCTCTTCCTCCCTCCCTCACTCCCTCTCTCCCTCCCTCCCTCCTTCCCTCTCTCTTTCTTCTCTCTTTTTCTCTCTCTATATATATATATAAAATAATAGTATAAAGTTTGATATTGATTGATTCAATTGTTAGCATCAACTTTGAGAGGCTTACATCATCTCATAAAGTAGAAAGTATAAAAGGCTAGAATGCACTTAATATACCTTTGGTGCCTCACAACAATTAGAACAACTTTTTAATTTACTATTAATTAACAACTTTGCATCATTCTAAAGTAAATAATAATTTACTTATTAATAAGTTTGTTATTCGAACCCTCATTTTTTCTTAAATGAAAAATTATTAAAAACATTCGTAAATTTTGAAAAGATAATTAACCTAGAGTTTGAAGTTTTTATATTTTTTAAAATAAAAATAATATATTATGAATTGAATAAATATTCTATTAATATTTTTAATGATGCAGAGAAATACTTGAGCAATACAGAGAATACCTATTAGTATACAGTTATCATTTTTTATTTTCTTTCGTTAATAATTTCTTTATTTTCTAAAATTGCATAGTTATTATTAATCACCAATGTATTAGTCATCACCAAATTACGACAATACTTGACAATAATTATTTAAAAATATAAAAAATAATTACATCCATAAAAATTAAACGTTACTTAATAAACCCACGAGAAAACTCCATTAGTGGATTTCAATTTTGTAGTTTCTCTTTTCCTGGGCTTGCTCACACTTTTTAGTTACAACGGGCCTTTATTAAACAAACAACACATAATTTCAATATAATTATAATTTAATTTAATTTTTGTCATCTCATTGATGATATGTTCTTAATTATAAATAGTTTCACTATTCAGAGATTAAAAATAAAATATAAAAAACAATTAAATTAAAAATTCTTGATGTAGGATGTTTTAATTATTTTAAAATATAATCTGCAATATTTTTTTTATTATTAGAACTCTATTGTTTGTGGCCAATAATTACTCTAATTTAAGGAAATATTTTGTACTAGGAGCATTGACTATATCAGCCCCAAGACCAATTTGGAGTGTGGGCCCACTTACTGAATGATTGGTTTATTTCTAATAATTGCATTTTTAATGGAAACAATTATAATTTTTATTTTATTGGTTACAAGCGCACCAAATAGATCGATTAGGTCGAGATTTGAAAACTTGGCTACAAACTCAATCATGTTGCCCACATGGTTGACTATTGATTTAAAACCAATCACAATAATTCAAAAATCATTGTCTTCATGTGCAACCCAGAATGATTAAGTTTTCCTTTTTTATGTTTATGACTAGACGTAACCAGCACCATCCTCATAATTCCAGAAAAATCATTGCCCTTTTTGTCATTTTCGTTGTGAATTAAATAAAAAAAAACATGCATCTCTTGCTTAGTCATATTATTAGCAACACAAACGTTTCGGATTAGTTTATGATGCTTTTGAGTTAGTAAAGTCGGTGGTTAATGTTAACTAAGTTCAAATCTCAATTATTAAGTTTAATCTCTCAAATTATTAACCTAACAGTTCATTCTACCAATGTTTTTTCATGACTTATTGGTGTGAAAGTTCTTCCTTTTATCAGTTTCGTTTTTAAATTGGACAAAACTACCAGTTCAACACCAAGATCATTGGATGAACAAATTTCTTTAACAGCTTTTGACTAAATTAAAACATGGCTTATTTTTATTGCTATCATCAATCAACACAAAAACTTGTACACACAAACAATCCAAACCCATCTTCATCATCTTAAATGCACTGAGACAAACTGCTAAGAGTCCTGATTGAAAAAGTGAAAAGCAAAAAAGAAAAAAAATCAACACTGAATTTCATTTCCAAACCCCTCTGTAGATCTATTAACAGGAATCATGGTTGTAGGGGGTTTGGTTACAGCAGCTAAAATATCAGTATATCCAACCACACCGACCAAAACATCGTCGTTGTCGTCCTCGGTCACCCAAACATGAGTTGCCCTGTGGGAAAGCATCTGAGCCAAAACTGCAGCAAGTGAACTGGTGAATTTACATGTCAGAGGTGCACTCCTACCTCTGTACATGCTCCTGGAACCAAAACTGTGAGAATTGCTGAAGAACCCAATACTCCTGCTACTGAATTTCCTTGGTTTTCTCGAACCATTAACTAAATCACTGTTTCCTGTTGGTGAATCTACACTGAACTCGGGTAGTGATCTTGAGCTAACATTGTCTTCTACTCCCATGACAAACTGTCCGGCCGAGAGATTCGCCAGAGCCCATGCTGCTGCTAAGTAGTCGCATTTCCATAACTTGCATGCAGAGATTTCTCCAAGGATCTTACACTGACCATCTGGTGTGTTTTCTATCACAGCAACTGCACTTGGATCTTGAGGAAGCTTTTTAGTGGCTGCAATGGCTGGAGCGGAGGATTCGATATAGCTGTAGTCTGCATTGATTGCTCCAAGGGCAGAAATGGAAGTGAGAGGAAGGGGTGCCAGAGCTCCAAGACAACCAATGATGAAACGAAGAACATCTTCTCTAGAGAGACAACAGTACTTGTCACGGATAACAGTACCGGAAGTTGAGGGGCTCCAATTCATGTTAGGAGGTAGATTGTTGCTGCTGTTGCTAGGTGAATCACTATTCTTGTGCCATTTGCCGTAGTAGATAGCTGAGAATCGCTTACTCATGCCCTTCCATGCTACACTCTTCGGAACAAGCAAACGTTTCACACCTTGTTTCATCATGTCTAGTGCATCTATTAATCTTGATTAGAGGAAATAAAATAATATTAAGACTGTGTTTTGAAAAATTAGAAATCTGAATCAATGTACATGTCGTTTGCCTAAGTTTGGCTTTCAAGTACTACTTCATAAACAAATAATGTTACAGAATTTTCAATGACCACTTTGAATTTCTGAAAAGGTGAATACAGAGAAAATGGGAACAAAATGAGCAAACCTTTGATTCAGATATAATCTGGCTAGACTAACCAACCTTTTATTAGAATTGTTAACTAGTTTTAACTCAAACTAATCAAACAGAGCGACTTTTTCAGTTTTTAAGCAATTACCAAATACAAATTTTATAACCAGCTTTATTATACCTAGCTATGATGACCTTTAAGGTTCACAAACACACCCCCATAACATGTTCCTTGTTATTTTGTGCGTCTGTGTTTATCATAATAAGAAAGAATATTGATAACACAGTAGCAAAAAACAAGGGACTAGATAATCACTTCGAAAGTTTCAGTTATCTCATCTTAGTACATCGACATTATATTTTTTTACAACCAAATGTTTCATCTTTGTCCTTTAAAAAGGAATAGTAGTCACTGATTTGAGGCTTTGGGCAATCTAAATTTAGGATCATATTATAAGTTTCCAATTTCTGTTGAGAAAATAATGGATAATCAATATCAACACAAAGCAAAAAAAACAAACGAGCATAAAATAGGGTGAAAAGATACTAAACAAACATTCTGCTTAGCTTAGGTATTGGACCCTTAAACAGGGAGAAGGGGTGGTAATTGGCAAATATCAGAGAATAATATCCCCTGGATGCATTTGGCAACTAGCAGCAAAAAGACATTATTTATGGATTCAAAATTTTAAATATCTGGTAAACTTTGTATGTTCCTTCTGTAATGAGGAGATGAAAGCCATACAAGAACACATTAACGAAAGAATCTATACAGAGCTCGGATGACAGTCAAACTAAGAATATATGTGTATGTGGCATTTAATACAGACATACTCCATTCTTAGATGCCTTTGATGCAAGGGTATAAGATACCAAAGCATATGATAAAAGGGGATTTAATGTCCCATTGCTTGACATATAAAATCAAGTTATCCAGCAGTTTACTTGGGAATGAAAAATTCCCTCGCATTGTGGGAAGTAAAAATTCTTGTAACTGGATGGAATCATATTCCATCGCGGAGCAAAGATGCTGATGATGAAATCCTCTAACCCCAGATGCCTAGATGAAAATGATTGTGCACCAATCATTCCCAGACACCTGATCTCTGATAGCAACATAAAACACAATCCTCTCTCCAAAACAAAACACAATCTCTCTCCAAAACAAAACACAAACCGCTCACGTGCATAACATTCTTATCATCACCAAGGCCACATCATGCACTTAACATTGATTCCCCCTGCTACTTAAATAAATGAATCCACAGATTCACAACATAGAGGCTAATAGAGTCGCACACAAACAATTCTCACTAAAGCAAGTGTAAAAACATGGTTCAGTTAATATAAACAAGTGTTTAATTTTCATAGACTGTCGTGTATGCCATTGAACCTGTAATTGTGATTGAATGAAAATGTAATTTACCATAAACATGTGGCCAAATTAAATTCTATGATCAAATCATATCTAAAAGTAATTGAAACAGGTGCTGACCTTGTGGCAGGGTCAACAACCCTGAGCAGCGAATTGTTAGGAACAACAACCTCAGAAACAGGAATTTTCAAGGCCTTGTCCTGATCCTCCAAACACTCACTCTTAGCCAAAAACGCAACTATGTCGAAGGAACTAAAGATTCCAACAAACCTCTGCTGCTTCATCTCACTATTCTCAATCCCCACATGAGATCTCTTTTTCCAAATGGGTATGCTCCCTTCAGGGAACTCTCCGATCGCCCTAATCGCGGACTCCACCGTCTCACTCTCGTAAAACTCCACCAGCTCCGGCTTCCCCACCGTCAGATCGCCGACCACGTGGTACAGAAACACCGACGCCATCAGAATCCAAAAGGGCGTAGTAATTCAGAAGAAAAATCGAATTTTTGTTAAAGTTTAAAAAAAAAAATCAAAAAGAGAGAAAGGCTGCTTGTTGTGGGCTATAAAAGGGTATGAAGAAAGATGAGAAGAAGGTCAAGGGCGTTGATGCGGGGGCGGTGGAGGATCAAGTGAGAGAAGGAGTTAGCCATTGGCATGGATGGAGAAGTGAAAGGTGAAGGCCCATTCAATTGAATCGGTGAGTGAAAAAAGGCGTCGTAGATTATAGGGAAGATATGATACGGAGAATTTGATTGGGTAGGTCCTTTGGGAGACAATCAGAGGAGAAAGGACAGAAGAGGATGGATCGATGCTTAATGCGGTTGGCGACTGACAGAGAGACACAGCACAACACAAAACACAACACAACAACCTTCAATTTATCGAATGAGAAAGAGAGAGAAACACACACACACAGAAGATGATGTGTCAAGTTGCATCAGTGTTCATGTTTGACAGTTTTTTCCTTAATTTAACACGCATATGTTAACAACTTTTTTTTCTTAACAACTTTTTCATAAGAAAGAGCAATTGGTCTGTTTAAATTTATTTTAAAAAAATAATTAAAATAAATCAATCACAAATTATTATATATTATAAAAAAAAAATTATTGTTAAAAAAACATTTTCCATTTATCACCTATCCTTATAACTATTATTATTGGGCTTTTTAAATAATATAATAATTGTGATTTATCAATACTGTTAATAACTAAACTTTTGTCCGATAAGATTATCAGAGTTGTAACTATCATATTTCGTCTACATGATGGAATTGAGAGTGTTTGAGAAAGTTTGGTTTATAACAAACTCGAAACATGATATTATATTTTATAAGATAACTATACTTTCGTAATATTTTTTGACAACATTTTAACATCATTTATATGTTATTATGTTATTAATATAAAGTAGTTATAATTATTATTGATTGTGAAATAATTTTAAATTACTTGTAGATAATATTAAAATATTATTATTCTAATTTTTAATAACCTAAATAAACAAGAATAGACGTTTACATTGGACCTGCTAAGAAAATCTATAATAGTTATAAGGATGTTAAAAATAATAATCAATACGTCTTGAAAATATATGGTAACATTTTTTTTCTTATAAAACATATAAAAATAAGAAATAAAATAAAATCTTAATAAGAAATAATTTACTTATTAATACTAAAATTTGTAAATCTAATTTTCTTCTATAAATAACCATGATATTTAAAAGTTAACATAAATTTAGAAATAGTTTGAAACAAAAAATTATAATAAATTAAAGATATATTTAATTTCTATTTATAAACTTTTAAACTTTACTTATTTAAAATTAATTAATCAAGTATAAAATTTAATGTTACCGTAAATGTTTATAAAAAATGATGCATGTAAATCTCAAAAATACTTAAAAAAAAGTAATTCAAGCAATATAAGAAACATAATGTACTTCGAATTAATCAAAGAAAAATCTACTCGTTATCAAGTAAATGTACTTATAAAGTTATTATCAATACAAGTGACACTCATAGTATACAAAAGAAAACTTTAAATTACAAGTAATACCATTTATTAAATATAATTATATCTCAAACCATTTTATAAATGAACTTTAAAGTTATTACCAATTTTTAAAAATTAAACAATTCAATTAATTTGGTTAGTTTTTTTGAACTATGCATTTTTTTTTAATTATTTATACATGTGACATTAGGTAGTAATATTTTAATATTCATCACAAAAAACTGAGTACACTGACAAAGTCCATTTAGAAGAAAAAAAACAGTACTATTAAATAGTATTACGTTTAATCATTCTGATTGTCTTTATTTTCGGTGATTTTTTTCAATTAGGTCCTTTATTTTTTCTTTTTCACAATTGGATCCCTATTTTTGAAAAATTGAAGCAATTAGGTCACTATCGTTAGTTCCATACTAACACCGTTAAAAAGGATGACATGTGTCAGTTCGTGATTTTTTTGAATTTTTTAAATATATTTTTAATTATTTTTTATTTTAATTTTTTAATATTTTTTCTTTTAAAAATAAAATTTGCCACGTGTCAAGTTGACATTGTGCCACATAGCAATGACAGTGTGAGGTGGCAGTGTCAAACCACGTGTCATTGCGTTTGTTTCAATTTGGTCCCTGTATTTTTATTTTGTTCCAATTTGGTCCTTGTATTTTTATTTTGTCTCAATTTAGTCCTAATTTTTTTTTAAATTAAAAACAAAATTGTTTCTTCCCAAATAAAATATGGTATGTACATTTTCCAAATTTTTGTCTTTAAATTTGTTTTTGTTAAGCAAATTATTAGTAATGATGTATTTCAAATCGAAATATTTAACTCTGGAAACTTTTTATGAATTGTTGAGGAAGTATTGAGACTATATTTGTGTAGATTACCTTCACAAAAATATTTATTATTGAGATGTTAACTTTTATAGGTTACTCATTCATATTAGTTAGGTTAAATGATTTTTTTACTAGTATATAAATAAAAATGTGTCATATACTAGTTTTTAATTTTTTTATTTTTCTAATAAAAAAATTAATTAGTATAAATTTCTTTATAAAGATTTATATACAAATAAAATTTTGTTTGAACTTGGAGAGAAACAAAATTGTTCAGTTTTTTAAAAAAATATGACTAAATTAAGACAAAATAAGAATACAGGAACCAAATTGAGACAAATTAAAAATATAGGGACCAAATTGAGACAAATCTAATGACACGTGGTATGATAGTGACATGTGACACTGTCAGTGCCACCTCACATTGTCATTGCCATGTGGCTCAATGTCAAGTGGCAATTTTTTTTAAAATAAATAAAAAAATTAAAAATGAAAATAAATAATTAAAAATATATTTAAAAAATTCAAAAAAAATCACGAGCTAACACGTGTCACCCTTTTTAACGATGTTAGTACGGAACTAACATAGTGACCTAATTGTTTCAATTTTTCAAGAATAGAGACTCAATTGAGAAAGAGAAAAAATGAGAGACCTAATTGAAAAAAGTCACCGTAGGAACTATCAGAATGATTAAACCATAGTATTATTCCCCTTCATTTTCTCTCTTTTAACATAATTCTTAGAATAACCATAGTTAGACTATATTTTTTTGACAATATTTGAATACTGTGATTGGTCTAAAATTATTTCATAATTAATAATAATAATCATAAATATCACTTTGGACCAATCACAGAATGACACGTAGATAATATTTAAATATTGTAAAAAAAATATTGTCTAAATATCATTATCCTAATTTTTAAACTAGTGTTTAATCCAAACTTAATCCTTAAGTTTAAAATTAATCATTGTGATTATAAGGATATTTAATGCACGTGTTTTTTTTCCATATATTTCCGCTTTAGTATCTTTAAGCACATTTATTTTCCATCTATTTATGCTATAGTATCATAAACTTTTTTTTAATATCACTATCGAAAATTGAACAATAATAAATTTGAGTTTTTAATCCCGGTACTTGTATGGAAAATTAATTTCATTTGAAAACTAATTTAAATTTTGTAGTGTATTTATTGAATTTTAAAAGAAAACAAATATAGAGAAAGTAGGAAAATGATTTAGAGTAACTTTTAAAAACGTAAAATTATTTCTAGCTTTAAAAATATCTTTTATATTTGTAAGTAAACTAAAAATGTAACCTACAAGTCATTTTTTTTTAAATTAAAAGACAAACAAATAAAACCTTAACAAATATGAAGAATTTGACACGCTTTATAAATAAAAGGAATTGTATGTAACAAACACAATAAAGGAAAATGTCTTATTAACTTACGTAAATAAAGTGAAAATGAAACTAGACATAAACGTGGGATAAAAAAAAAAAAATTTAAAAAACGTGCGATTAATGGAAATCTAAGTTTGACTGTTTAAATTGTTTATTTTTGAAAAGGATTATACAGTGAATAATATATTTACGCCCTTCGTTCAATCAAAAAATAAATTATTTATAAAACATACAATTAATTAAATTTTAAATTTTTGATAAATTTGAGTATGTTTTTTATTTTTATTAAAAAAATTGATTTAGTAAATATTTAAAGTTTTTATATCTCTTAATTGAATTCTTTTTATTTGATTGTTATTTTACTAATCTCTCTACATGAATATGAAATTTATTATTAATATAACATAATATTACGGTTATTGAAAAATAACCATTGAGTTCTATTATTATTTTATTGAAAAGGTGTTGAACATTAAGAATGATATTATCATTATAGGATAATTCTTTAATTGTTGTATAACCTTCATATTTTTCTTAGAAGAGAGCAATAAATAAAATTATTGAAAAAAGAATCGTCTCATAACTTAGTTAACGAACAAATTAATCAGCAGAATTGAAAAATATAAGAAGTTTTGATACTCAATAAACAAAAAGGAATTGATAAAGAATCAACTAATATTATAGAAATTTGATACGTAATTAAACAAAAAATTAATATTTATGTAAAAAAATAACATTTAAAAGTGAAAAGGTAGCTAAAGAAATATTTAAATCCATAAATTGTTATCATAGTTAAAAAAGCTATAGTATTTTAGTGATATGATTTTGCACTGCTATTTAGTTGTAAATAACATATAGTATGACTAAAAAAAATTATCATAAAAAATAAAAATTAAATGAATGATTATACAAAATAATGTTTAAGTAGATGACCGTGTAAAATTATTTTATTGTATTTAGAATAGTTTTTCTCTTTCAAATGGATTTATTATTATTAGGTTAAAACTATTTAGGCGTCTCTATTTTCGTAAGGTATTCTTAATTTGGTTCTTTTCTTTTAAATCTTTCCAATTGAGTCCTTATAAGTGTTAATTTGAAACAAATTAGCTTCTGCCGTTAAAAATTGTTAACGGTGTTAAAATTGTGCACCTCTGCACAATTTTAACACCTCTGCACAATTTTAACACTTCAAAAGGAGAATTTTAACCACGTCATCTACTCACCTCTGCACAATTTTAACACCGTTAACAATTTTTAACGGTAAGGGCTAATTTGTTTCAAATTAACACTTATACGGAATTGGGAAGATTTAAAAGAAAGAGACCAAATTGGGAATACCTTACGAAAATAGAGACGTCTAAATGGTTATAAACTTGTTATTATTATTATGAAGATGATAAATTAGAGTTTGGGCACATCAAAATATTGGATTTCTATAAATAACAATAACACATTTTTAAATTTTCGAGGGATTTATAGAAATTTTCACTATATAACTTTACATTTTATAATTTTAAAAATACAGTTCTATAAACCTATACTTTTAATCCCTATATTATATTTTTGCCAAATACATTGTTTTTTATTTCCACTTTTAAATCCATTAATTATTTATATATTAAATTTAGTATTTAATAATTTTTAGTTGGATAAAAGAACCAAAATTTTGCAAAAAAAAAAAAGAAAAAAAAAATCAAAAGGACACATTTTTTCTGAAATATATTAAGTGACTATACTTATAAGGGATAGAAGAAATTTTACAATTTCACAGAGTTTCTTAATAAAATAAGTTTTTTTTTTGTCTAATTTTAACTTTTTTTAATATTAGTAAAAAATATATTTTTTAAAACAAGTTATTTGTATGCATTTAAATCTTTTCAATTTATGAATTATTTATAATAAACTTTCATTTCATATCATAAAAGTGTTTCTCTAATATATAAAGAAGTAATCATTCAAAATATATATTTTTACAAATCATTGACAATGTTTATGGCTATAATAAACCATATATTAATCAATTAATAGATATCTGGATCATGCGATTCTTTTGACATGGGCATGCAATGAGAGAGAGAGAGAGTGATGAAGAATGGAATCTCTACCTTGGTTTTATTTTCCAACCTTTATATATATATATATATATATATATATATATATATATATATATATATATATATATATATATATATATATATATATAAGAAGAACAAAGGTTTTCTGGGACACAACACAGTAAGAAGAGAAACTTAAAAAAGGGATAAAGTGTTATGCAACAGAGAGAAAGAGAGTAAAGTGAGAGAACTAAGAAGCAGAACAAAGCCACTTTATTTTGTTCATCTAACCTAAACCCTCCTCCTTTTACCTGTAACACTCTCACTTTATCAGCGTGACACAACACAACCAACCAACCTAAGACCAATGTGTAAGACGATGTTCCTCTTTTCCTTCTCTTTATCTCTTTCTGTCCATTTCATCATGTTTTCATTCTAATCTTCAAATCCTCAACCCCCCACTTCCTTTTTTCCTTCAAACTCTTCTTCCCCCTCCTCAAAATTTTACCTTTACTCTCACGCTGATGCTGATGGCACACACCACGCCCCTCCACCGTTTATGCCACCCCTTCACTCTCCTCTCCGTGATTCTTCTCTGTGCAACCCCTTCACTCTCAATTGATGTTCACCTACAAGATAAAGCCTCTCTTCTTCTGTTCAGGTCAAGACTGCAAGACCCTTACCAGAGTTTGTCCAACTGGGCAGCCTCCAACTGCACTTCATGGACTGGAATCACCTGTGACAACAGAACTGGGAGGGTGCTTTCCATCAACCTAACTAGTATGAACCTTTCAGGCCAAATCCACCCCAGTTTGTGCCAGCTTTCGTATCTCACCAAGGTGGGGTTGTCCCACAACAACTTCACTTCCCTTCTTCCTGAATGTTTTGGAAATTTGCTCAACCTAAGAGTTATTGATCTCAGCTATAACAGGTTTCACGGTGGGATACCAGACTCTTTTATGAGGCTCAGGCACCTCACTGATCTTGTTTTGAGTGGGAACCCTGGTTTGGGTGGTCCACTGCCTGCTTGGATTGGAAACTTCTCTACAAATCTGGAAAGGCTACATCTTGGTGTGTGTTCATTCCGTGGGGGCATACCTGAGAGCCTTCTTTACTTGAAGTCCCTCAAGTATTTGGACCTTGGGAACAATCTCTTGTCTGGTAATCTTGTTGGTTTTCAGCAGCCTTTGGTTGTGCTCAATCTTGCTTCCAATCAGTTTGCTGGTACTTTGCCTTGCTTTTCAGCTTCAGTTCAGTCTCTGACTGTGTTGAATTTGTCTAATAATTCTATTGTTGGGGGACTGCCTGCATGTATTGCTTCCTTGCAAGCTTTGACTCATTTGAACCTGTCAGGGAACCATTTGAAGTATAGAATATATCCTAGGCTTATGTTTTCATTGAAACTTCTTGTTTTGGACTTGAGTTATAATGATTTTTCTGGTCCTATTCCTAGTAAAATTGCTGAGACTACCGAGAAACTTGTTGGCCTTGTTCTTCTTGACCTTTCTCACAATCAATTCTCTGGTGAAATTCCTGTGAGAATTACTGAGTTGAAAACTTTGCAGGCCTTGTTTCTCTCTCACAATATTCTCTCTGGAGAAATTCCTGCCAGAATTGGAAATTTAACCTATCTTCAGGTCATTGATTTCTCACACAACGCTTTGTCTGGTACCATTCCATTCAGCATTGTTGGGTGCTTTCAGCTGTATGCTCTAATACTGAATAACAACAATCTTTCTGGGGTAATTCAACCGGAGTTTGATGCATTGGATATCTTGAGGATACTGGATATAAGCAACAACAGGTTTTCCGGGGCTATCCCACTCACTCTGGCAGGATGTAAATCTCTCGAGATTGTAGATTTTAGTTCCAATGAGCTTTCTGGATCCTTGAATGACGCAATAACGAAATGGTCAAACCTCAGGTATTTGTCCCTTGCTCAGAATAAGTTCAGTGGAAATTTGCCTAGTTGGTTGTTCACATTTGACGCAATAGAAACAATGGATTTCTCACATAACAAGTTTTCTGGCTTCATCCCTGATATTAATTTTAAGGGTAGCTTGATATTTAACACTAGGAATGTCACTGTTAAAGAGCCATTGGTTGCAGCAAAAGACGTTCAACTGAGATTTTCAGATGTTGTTTCTGATAGCAATCAACTCACTTTCACTTATCATCTATCCTCAATGGTTGGAATCGATTTATCCAGCAACTTGCTCCATGGAGAGATTCCAAGGGGCTTATTTGGTCTGGCTGGCCTAGAATATCTGAATTTGTCATGCAACTTTCTCTATGGACAGCTTCCAGGTCTGCAGAAAATGCAGAGTTTGAAAGCCTTAGATTTGTCACATAATTCCTTGTCAGGGCATATTCCAGGAAACATTTCTAGCCTTCAAGATCTGTCCATTTTGAATCTGTCTTACAACTGTTTTTCCGGGTATGTTCCCCAGAAGCAAGGATATGGGAGATTTCCTGGTGCATTTGCTGGAAACCCGGATCTGTGCATGGAATCTTCCAGTGGCGTATGTGATGATGGAAGGACTCAATCTGTGCAAGGAAGTTCTTTCAGGGAAGATAGGACGGAGGGACCAATATCTCTGGGGATTTTCTTTATCAGTGCCTTTGTTAGTTTTGATTTTGGTGTTGTTGTTCTCTTCTGTTCAGCAAGGGCGAGAAATTACATTCTTCAAACCAAAGTTTGATTTGATTTTTGTGATAGTGATAGTTACAAATCTCATGTAAATTCCAATTTGTAATCTGGTAGCTGGCTTCTCAGTTTTAAGTGAACATACAGTTTATTTGACTAGCAATACTATCTGGCCATCAACTTCACCAGTGTTATCTCATGAGTAATGAACAAGTGTCTCAGAATCAGAACAATAGGATCAAAATGTTATGATGAGTTGCAAAAGGTTTAAAGAACACCCGTAACTGGCGATCGGCTTTATCTAAGTGAAGACTAGTCCTGCATCATTCGGCCAGGAAAAGAATAGATGGTTGTGGTGAACATGTGATCCGAGTAGAGATCAATCTTTCATCGTTTTGTTGGCGGTTGTTCTCTTTTGCTGAACTGGTTGCAGTTAGATTAGATTGCATCACTGCATCCAATATTCATAATCAATGTGGTGAAGGGTCAGCAGCAGGAAACATACTGATTTGGTCTAGTTATGGTGAAACTTTGATCTTGTTCATCAAACTGCAGATTTGCAAGAATGTTTAGTTGAAGAGAACTTGTATCATTCTAGATTAACCTAGCTCTTTTCTTGGCTTGGGGAACCTAACTTTTCCCCATAGGTGTTTTGCCTTGAGATCGCCCGTTGATGAAGTATAGTGAGGAGTGGTATGTGCAGACAAGATATATGGAGCAGATTTTCATATATTTAAGATTATTATTACAATCACAACACCATCTTATGTGATCAACTTTATTTTGTTGTCTTTATAATTACAAGAATGTGAAAGAGTGTTCCTAGACATTAGTTGAGTAAAATTGAAAGTAGTTGGTGAAAGTAAAATTATTACATGAAAAGTATAAGAATTATTTAATACTTAGTTATAAGTAGTTAAAATGGCTGAATGAAGTGTTAAGAATATTTTGATAAAACGTACATGTTCCGTACTAAAGGTCTTCACGATATTTGACAGCAGAACACTGATTACAAATATGATTAGGGGAGGACTTGGGACTAAGGAAAATTGAAAACCATGAAGCAGATTTATTGATTGTAATGATTTGCTTACAAAAACATAATCTAGCACATCAAACTCTCCGCATAGAACTAAATACATCTGTTCCACCAATCTTTTCTAACATCAGGCGTGCATCAAAGCACCTTCTATTGCCAATGAATTTAGTCATCAATAACAGTAATAATAAATTGTCCTCTAACTATAAAAAGGAAAAATTGTTATTGTCGGCCTCTAATCCAATGCAGGTAGCCAATTCTATTGATGTTAATCCTTGTTGCAACCAGCTTATTGTCCATTTGTATGTGCACATTCCAGGATAGCCAAAACCAGCCGTAATCGTGTTGTTCTCTACTTTACAATTTCAGTAGTGTTCTAATATTTGATAGGACCATCTAGGCTGCCGGATGCAAACTGCCACAATAACAAAAGTTCACACTATCAGTTATTAACATTACTATTTAGAGAAGATTGAATTTTGTACAAAAAAAAAATCACTTATATAGGTACAATGTTTATCTGTGATTACAAATAAATTCTCAAAATATTTTGGATACGGGTAATAAATGTTTAGAAAGAAATGTATAAAATTCATGAGATATGGTTAATGTATAATCGCAATTCCTAATCCAAGTTAAAAACATTCTTCTCGGACTCTACTAAACAAAAAAAAAAAAAGAATTATAAGTCATTCTCATCATATATTACTTCTTATTTTTCACACACATGAATAATACTAGCAATCTCTTTCATTTCTTGAAATCATTCAAATCGAGAACAATTTCAGTTTTGGATCCTCTGGGGACAGTGTTTCAAATGAAAAAATAAAAAGTATTAGCCTCCTTCACAAGAAAAAAATAAAAGAAACAAGCAAGGAACCCAATCAAAGCAGACTTTTGTAAAGAAGCAAGATCTTCAAATAATGTGAACCAAGGTGCATTCTCTCACGGACAATATATCTGAAGTTTGAACAGAAAAGTAGTACTTTCTTTTATATAAACCTTTCTAAATATTATATTTAGATACCGTCCCTAGATAAGAAATTGATGTCCCACAGTAAAAGATTTCAGAAACAAGTCCTTGTTTACTCGTAAAGCAAAACAACTAACCTGCTGAACAATTGGATTTGTTGTAGTTGTAAATTCATGAGTCATTCCTTCCCAAACAATCGTTCCCTTGTGTAGAAACAACAATCTGTATATATGAAGTAACTTAGCAAATTAGGGTACATGAATTCTGGGCAAATTAAGAGGCTTAAGGGGACAGGAAACACATCCAATCATTATGAAAAAATTGATCACCTATCAATGGCTCTTTTAATGGTACTATGTTGGTGAGTAACAACCACATAAGATGCAATATTCCCAGGTTTTCCACGAGCATCTCGTCCTTTTATGTGCACTGAGCGAATCAGATCCTCAACAACAGTAGATGCAATAGGATCAAGTCCAGCAGTTGGTTCGTCATATAAAAGCACCTGTACAGAATGATGATGCGTATATTTTATAAACAGAAGAGAGAGAAGAGGATGCCACATGTTGATTAAAAAACAGTGAATGTTACACTGTGTTAGATCCAAAAATAATCTCCATTGTTGGAAATTTATGTGACCATCAACTATAGTTCTTTTTTCCTATAGTAACCAACACAAAGTGGCAGGCTTTCATATGACTATAGTTCATAAGTGATTATACAGATAACCTGAGCCATCATCGATAGTAACTATAGTTCCAACCAATGTCTACCCTCCTCGCTATGCAAGCAAGGTTGTCACAATTCAAATCCCTCTTTAGTCCTTCACTCATTTTTAACATGAACTAACCTAGGAGTGCCTAATATCCACCCCCCTCCTGTAACACTGCTTGAAACTAATGACTCACTTATGCTTGAAACATAAGGACCCAAGAATTAAAGTTCTAATGCACTCTTCTCTAGTAGTAAAAATTTCAAACAATAACAGAGGATAGAAATGGGAAGCTAACACACCTCTGGCTCAATTGATTCCTTTGTGGTGTCACAGATAATAGATCGAGCTAAAGCAACTCGCTTTTTCATCCCACCTGATAATTCAGAAGGCAACCGATCTTCAACTCCCTGTAAAAAACGGGTGAGAAGTTAATCTTTTGTAAAACATAATGACTATGCAACAAAAATGGAAGAAAGCAGTAGTTAACAGCAATCCAGTAGTATGAGTATGGAGCAACTTTCTCAGTGGCAGAAAGGAAATGTATGCCACTGCTGCTACCCTTTATGCAGTATCTGCTGCCTGGTGTTCATGGTTTTGAACCAGATGCATACCTTCAATCCAACTGCAGCCAAGGTTTCCTTGACAAGCTCTGATATCTGGTCCTCAGACATACTCGAGTGTTCATACCTGAACAATTAAATAGGTCAAAACAAAACATATAAAATAGTCTTAGAAGAATAGAAGAGAAAAAAACTATTTAATCAATCAACTTTATCACATTTTAGACGACAATGTAAGAAATGAACTGAAGTTTAAAAGGGGAAGTTGTCTTACAAGAGAAAACCAACATTTTCACGAACAGACAAAGAATCAAAGAGTGCGGCACTTTGGAAAACCTGTTTACAGATTAAATGTAGAAAATTACAATGGAAGCATAATAGCGCCCAAGAAGTAGCACATTGCATATTACTCTGACACTTACTAATCCAATCCGAAGACCAGATAGGTTATCATCGCTTACTAAACCAACCCTCTTTTTTCCTCGAATGTAAACTTCCCCCTGTTAATTTGACAGTGATAGCATTCAAGAAATGAACTCATTTGAATGAAACTAAAATCAAATAACCATAATCTCAAACCAAATACTTACCTTATCCGGGGCAAGAAGTCCTGCTATAATCTTCAAAACTGTAGATTTACCAGTCCCAGAGGGACCAATTATTCCAACAGCTTCACCGTGCCTGATCTATTCATTATATAAAAAAGAAAAAAAAAATTAGCAAACTCCATGTCAGCTAGATCTCCCCTACTACCACCGACAATTAGGCCCGCAAAACAACCTATTCAAGCAGACCCTCTTTTATTGAGACTCCATGTTTTAAAAGCTCACAAATTTGCACCGTCCTTTTATTTTGTATTTTTGCATCCCAAATATGGATGGATCTAATTTTCGTCATTAGAACATAGCATCCAAAATTTTTAAGACGACCCTATTGACAACTGGTTTTCATTTAACCCACTTCTTTCCTTAAATGAATTAATCAAAAAACAGGTATGTAATGGAGCTCAACAAAGTTGTTTGGTCCGTATCACAAACCTAACACAAGGGTCAAGACTTGGTTGTCATTGTTGTAAGCATTCACCACTTCATTATTTCGTGCTAGATAGCACACTCGACAGAAAACAACAAAAGAAGCAAACCAAACATAAGGATATGGACATGTTGCATAAATTTCTCTATAATCATTTACAGGAGGAAATTAGTTTCTCTCACAGTTATGATTAACTTATCTACTTTACCTTTCACGGAAGTTATAAGAGAGAGGTTCAATGAAAGTTCAGTGTTATAATTGATTTTAAGTCAAGGAAAAAACTCAATTCATTTTCCTTTCCTACGAGTGCATAGCAAAGTGATATAACGAAAACCATTGTCAAGTACAAAACCCCTCACCTTGAAGCTGACACCATTTAAGATTTTCTTTTCCCCGAAAGATTTGTACACATCTTTACACTCAATAAGAACATCAGAATCATCATCCTGATCCCGCGCCGCGCTCAGCTGTTCTGATTTGTGTAAACCCTGGCAACAACCTTGATGTCAGCCAGATATCCATTGGAAGGGAAAAACAAAACAAAAACAAAAACAAAACTTTATGTTTACCCAGAACCCCAGACTCACTTAACACCAACCCCAACAACAAAATCTGATTACTGAACCAAAAAGCGAAATCAAATTATAGACATTTACATTGAAATTAACAGGGGAAGAGTCCTGGCTCTTGAAGTTCTGCGGAGGTGCGATGCAGGCGCACACAACCTTCCTGTGATCCCTGTGACGGTGCTTGGTGTAACGGAAGGTGTTGGGAGAAAGGATTCTGGTGGAAGCGTTTTGTGCAGTGAAGGGTAGAAAGGGGGTGGTGGTTGACAGGGAAACCATGGTAATGAGGAATGAAGAAAGAAAAAGAGAAGAGAAGAATTAATATAAGTGGGGTTGTTGTGTTATGAGATGGAAAGCATGTGATTCATATGGGGTTTAGAGTTTCCTTTCAAAGTAGCAATGATGGTCAAATGGAAATGGCCGGTGGTTTTTTTGTTGCTTGGGGTTGGGGAAGACCTGATTCTGTTTCTTTGTCTTTGTTTCTCTCTAATTGTAGCAAAGTATCGACAGAGTTTCGTTTAGTTTAGGCTTACCGCGGATTAAAATTGGAAGGGAAGAAGACAAATCAACACTCAGAATCATGTGCTATGATCTATGCTCGTCCCTCTCACCCTCCCAATTTCACACACGCAACTTTACAATCTCTTTCACCCATTTTCACAACTCCATCTTTTTGACAATTTCTTTTCTGCCACAATAAATTATGTTTAAATTAATTGGCAAGTCATGTAATTCGTAAAATTTCAATTATTAAATTTTATTTCTTTTACTTTTAATTAAGTCCTATTTCTTTTTTGTTAAAATGATGTTTATTTTGGTTAGTTTAACGTTAATGTTGTCTTTGCCCGTATCACAAGTATAACTTTGTAGCCTTTTTAGTTTTCTTAAAGTTTTTAACCACTTATTAGATTATGGTTATCATTGTGTCGGAGCGTGTTATTGTTAGTACTAGGTGTATTGAAAGGAGATAAATTAGTCAATAATAAATTGAGTTAGACTTGATTCAAGTAATGTTGAATTGAGTGAAGTTTAGCATGGATCACGATAAGTTATGTTTTGGTTTTATACATGTTTAGTCAAGTTAAAACATGTTTGACATATGTTAGATCAAATTAAATTGAACTCGTGTCGATCAGATCAAGTCGTGTTAAGGTTAGATTGAGTTAAGTGGAATCCATATTTGTTAAAGTAAATTCCAAATTAGTATAAACATTGTTGGATGAATTTGAATTAAGTATCTTACGTTAACCAAATATTATGTTGGGTTCAAATCAAACTAAGGTTGTTCAAGTTGTAATAACTTGGATGGACCTATTTCAAACTCAATTGAGTTAAGTCTATGTGAACCTAACCATGTTAAGTGCACCTCGTATCAAGTTGGGTAGGAACCACATTAGATGGATTGTAATAGGCCCGTGTTAGGTTAAATTAGATCAAACTCACATAAAACTAAATTGAGTTGGATCCATATTAGATCAAGTATAGATGAATCACTTCGTACTAAATCAAATAATACCAGTTTATGATGAAGTCAAGTTAAACACACATAGAATATAGTTGAGTCAAATCTAAATAGAATAAAATTAAATTAAACTCGTGTTAAATTAAATTAAATCGAATAACATTGGACTAAGATAAATTAAAATCACAACAAATCAAATTAAGTACAACACAAATTAAATTGAGTCAAATAAAATTTATACCAAACTAAATAAAAATCAAGCTAAATACAATTAAATATATGTTAAACTAGATAAAGTTATATTCATATCCATATAAATAAATCAAACCCATATTAAGTCAAATAAATCTTATGGCCAATCTTCTTTTTCTGTCACCTTTCAACCATGTCCTTCCCCCTTCACAACCCATCTATTTAAGAATGTAACACACCAATATATCAACACTTTAACGCTTATGATGCGAATATAAAACTAATGTAAAATAGTTTTACATTTTCATTCAATGAAAATAATTATTTTATTGGTATTCGCAAATCATTGATATTTTAAAGTAGTTATTATAAAAGTCAACAAAAAACTTCTTATACACACTATCTTATAATACATGATAATTAAATTATATACACTATAGGATTGAAAAACAGTTTGTTATCTTTTGTTCATTGTATATTTATTAATGTCTAAGGTTAATATATTTAAGGATGACAATGAGTCGGATCGAGCATGAATAGTGTCTACTCGTAACCCGACTTGATAAAAAAAATTTACCCGTTATCTGCACGGATACTTGCTTAAAAAATATCCGCAGATATTTTAAAACCCGCACATATCCGTGGATACTCGTTTAAAAAATATCTGTGGATATTTTAAAACTTGTGGATATCCGCAGATACCCACAAATATATAAAAAAATATATTTTTATAAATTATTAAAATAAAATTTAAATAGAATTACAAAAAAATATATAAAATATAATATAATATAAATTAAATATAAATTAAAATTTAATTTTTCTTTCGGTTGAATTGGTGCGAGGGTCAGTCGTCCTTCTTTGCTTTGTTCTCTTTTGATCTTCAATCCTTTTTAACAATGTCATCCACTTCGATGGGTTGTTGACGTGCAGAAGACACTCCGACCGAAGATATAAAAAGGTCTAGCAATCAAACCCAAATAATCAATAATTAATACTGTATATTTTGTAAAGAGTAAGACAATTTGACTGTTAATTAGTGCAGTATATTTTTAGGCAATCAAACCCAATAATCAATAATCAATATCATATATTTGGTAAAAAGTAAGGCAATCTAAGCTGTTAATACCAGTTAATTGTCCATAAATAACAATTTAATTCTGATTAGTATACTTCTCATAGTGTAATTTTAATTAAATAAATTAATGTTAATTTTAATTAATTTAACTTAATAATTTTTTTTTTCGGATAATGAATATCCACGGCTACGAATAATATAATATCCACATCCGACCCGTTTATAAAAATAATAACAAGTTTTGAATAATAAATATTCATATATATCAATTATCTATCGCGGATTTAATATGAGACATAGGTATTTTTTTACATACTTAATCTAATAGAAGAGCACATGAAATAAAATATGCTGCTATATTTAGACTAAAATATCTTTATTTCTTTAATCTTAACAAATTAATACTATAATAATTATAAAATAAGGGTACAATAGTGCAGTGAGCCTGCATCCAGATCCTGTAATTATAGTGTATATTCCCCAATTTCAAGGGACCAATTAATCTGAAAATTGGAGCTTATGAACACTGCTTCACAAATACAAAACAGGTGTGTGTTTCACCTTGCCTAACGGTCTCGCGTGTGCACCACTGGACAGCGCAACACTCGATCAGATCCATCCATCCACCGTCCGTGGTAAGCGCCCTCTTCCTCTCTTTCGCCACCGCCACCACCACCACCACCGCGCGCTCTCCCTCTCTCTTGCCGATTCCGATCACCATGTTCAAATTCCTCAAAGAGGTCGTTGGTGGATCTGGAACCGGCCTCAAGGATCTACCGTATAACATAGCCGAACCTTTCCCTTCCGCCTGGGGCTCCTGGACTCACTCTCGCGGCACCTCCAAGGTAGTCTCCGCATTTTCCCTTTCAATTCACTAATATATGTTTCACGAGCACCTAAATCTAATCTACACCTGTAGACATAGCTTATACTATAACGCCAGAAGTGAAACGAAGAATTTCAATTAGGTGTACACTGACTATGTTTTCATGTATGGTTATTCGGTTATTTTTTTTGTATAACACTGCCACGCCACTGTTTCAGGACGACGGTTCTCCTGTCTCTGTCTTTTCTCTCTCTGGCTCCAATGCTCAGGACGGTCACTTAGCTGCTGCGCGCAACGGCGTCAAGCGTCTTCGAACTGTTGAGTATCGTAATTTTTGAATTTTTAGTGTTTTTTTTGGTTTGGAATTGTGGATTGCGTGGTTTTTATAGGGCTTTGTGGTGCTGGTTTTCAGGTTAGGCATCCGAATATATTGTCGTTTCTTCACAGCGCTGAGATTGAGACTTACGATGCAGGTTCGCCGAAGGTTACGATATATATTGTGACTGAACCTGTGATGCCGCTGTCTGAGAAAATCAAGGAGTTAGGGCTTGAAGGTACACAAAGGTATCAAATGAGTTATTGTTGTTTTTTTGGGTGAAGAGTTATTGCATGCGTGGAGTTCTATAGTTTTTTTGGGTGAAGAGTTATTGCTGGTTTAGTGAAGAGTTATTGCTTGTTTAGGGATGAATATTATGCTTTGGGTCTTCATCAAATAGCTAAAGCTGTGAGCTTCTTGAATAATGATTGTAAACTTGTGAGTATTTATGAGTTTCTTTCTTTTTACTCATTTTTTTAATCATTTATTGACAAGTTTTATTTGTTGCAGATTCACGGCAATGTTTGCTTGGCTAGTGTTGTTGTTACACCGACTTTGGACTGGAAGCTTCACGCTTTCGATGTTCTATCTGAGTTTGATGGGAGCAATGAAACATCTTCTGGTCAAATGCTGGTATATACGTGTTTCTGTTTGCAATATATTGTTTCCTTCATGTTTTGGCACTACTATTTGAATTTACGTAACACTTAAATGGCCATGTCATGCTAGTTCGTTTGCAGCCTTAAGTCTGTTCATACATTTTGGTCATCTCTAACTTTACGACTTCCATATGATTTATGACAAATTTGATATTTTCGATGCTCCCTTGTAGTGATTTGATCTGGGCTTTTTTATTTAGAAATAAAGGTATGGAATAGGGGGACCAAATATTCTGCTCACAAGTTATCATATTTCCTGTTTAGCAATATGCGTGGCTTGTTGGATCACAATACAAACCAATGGAGTTGGCAAAATCAGACTGGGATGCAATTAAGAAGTCTCCTCCATGGGCCATTGATTCCTGGGGCATGGGTATGTTTTTTTTCTCCTGTTCTTTTAGATAATAATTCATAGTGATAGCAAATTGGTTTATATGGTGGAATCGAGGAATAGAACATAGGAGGAAGAATATTCTATTATTTTGTGTCTTTAGTTTCTAGCTTAGGGTAAAGTTTCAGTTCCTCTTGCCTACTGCCAAGACTAGTTGATTGATCATATGACCCCAATAAATATTTTACATTTTGTTCTCATTTAGAATTAGGTAGTTCCACTGAGAAGATTTAATAAAATTATTTTCTAGTTTGTGAAATTACACTAGGGGGTGTTTTGCAAAATTTAAAACTATTAAAAATGAGACAAGAAGGAACTAGTTACACAAGGTCATGTGAAAATCATCTGCTTTATTAGGGTCATCCGACATATTTTGGTTCAAAATTATCTAGGAATATGAAATAGGAAAAGGGATAATATGGAAAATGTGGGGCTAGAAAAAGGAAATTAAGAGATAAAGAACTGGTTTTTCAATGTTTATTTTATAGTTATAGAATTAAGGAGCTGATCCTATATAATAAAAAAAATCTAGATTATATACCTATTATTAGGAACATTTTTAATTATTCCTGTGTCATATCTTTGTTATTAGAGGATATAAGATCTCCTCTGTTTATTGTATTGCTTTCTTTTTCTTAATATAAATAATGCACATGTGCTGTCTAAATAATACACAATTTCAGCTCAATGTTTATCTTTCCTATTGTTTAACATGGCAAATGTTGCATTGGAGGTCACTCCAATGATTATTCATGCACAATTAGAATGTCCTGGCTTGACAAAATTTTTAAAACATGTCTACTTATAATTGTGAATAATGCTAACTTGGAAAACATATTTGCCGGTCTTTTTCTTGATAGTCTTAATGAATGAACTTTATCCCCGTTTTTTCTTGATAGTCTTAATAAATGAACATTATCTCCTTTTTCTTTAGTTTACTATTATAGTTGGGGTCCTTCTCGTACTGTTATCCCTTTCGGTTTTAAATTTCTATTACCTTTATTGATGATTATTTTTTTGAAATTGGATTTGGTTGATGAAGAATCGAAAAGGTTTTTTCTATATTTCAATTTTTTCCCTATGAAATTAAAACACAATTTGGTATATTTGTATGTGCTTTTTGTTGTGACAATGCTCGTGAATATCTGTTTAACCAATTATAGCAGTTCATAGTATCCTTCATAAAACTTCTTGTCCTCATACTCAACAAAATGGTGTAATAGAACTTAGAAGCAAACATCTTATTAGAACTACTTGAACACTTCATAATAATCTTCCTCACCTATTTTGGGAGATGCTATCCTTACAACATGTTATCTCACTAACTGGGTGCCTGATTTTAATGATTGGGTACCCCACTGTGCTTTTGGTACCACATGCTTTGTTCATAACCTCACACCTGGTCAAGATAAAATTTCTCCTTGGTCATTCAAATGTGTCATCCTCAAAATGGGTATCAATGTTTCTCTCCTGATCTTCAAGAGTATTTTGTGTCTGCAGACATCTAATCATGTCAAATCAGTTCTTTCCTTGAAACTTCGCTAAGAAAGTCTTCAATTGTTAGAAGAACTGGGCAATATTTTCGATGGAAGAATGAGTAATTTTAGTTAAAACTGTGAAAATTTTGATTGATATTGTATGTTCACTGATTTTTTTCCACTTTCCGTTTTCCTTTCCATTCCATGTCTTACATATTTGAAAATCATAATTTTTAGGCTGCCTAATTTATGAGGTATTCTCTGGTCTGAGGTTGAGCAAGACAGAGGAGTTACGCAACACTGGTTCCATCCCCAAGGTCAGTAGCCTCATTCTTTTCTCTTTCATGGTTTTATGGCTGCATATAGTAATTAAAAAGGACATTTTAGTTTGCTGGTTGCTTTTATGTTTTTTATTTGAAAAGTTCATTTTTCACTTTTATGTTATTTTTTGTCTCACAGTCTCTGCTTCCAGATTATCAACGACTATTGAGTTCCATGCCCTCCCGTAGATTAAACTCATCAAAGCTTATAGAAAATAGCGGTGAGTTCTCCTTTATGTATTTATACTTAATCATATATGGAAATGGTTTACCTAGCATTATAGTAGTTTTTTTGCCTCTTTGAAGGATTCATGTGTTTTGTGGTTTATATTGTAAGCTATATCGGATCCTATACATACATGAATACATGTATCAGAGAGATTATATACATCAGAACAAATTAATGATTTTTTTTTTTACCATTTTTATGATACAATATGCAAAAAAAAAGGGTGGTAAAATCTTCAGAAATGGAAAATTTGGTGGTAAAATGCACAAAAAGTAATTTGAGTGATAAAATTCGCAAAAGGATGATGGTAATTGAGTTGTAAAATGTGCAACTAAGTCTTATTTAATCTAGTCTTGGATATGCTTACCAGGGATAGAATGGAGTTAATACCTAATTGCATGTTTTCTATCGATGATATAGTTTTTGATTGAGGAATGAAGGGAAAAAGTTAGCTTTAAACTTTTAGAAATAAACTTTGAAACTGAAGAGGTTTTGTTTGAGTAGGAGCAAGATAGAACATATGAATGGTAACTACAATGTTCTCAGTTATCAAACGTTTGATTTTACAGGGGGAAGGGTGAATGGCGGTGGTTGTTTTGAAATAACTATTGTTATTGTTAGAGATATTTTTCCTATTTCTTTGTTATTGTACTGATGTATGACCTGGGAGGTGAGGTGGGTTTTGAGACACTTTTATTGTCCACAAAACAAGCAATTAAATAGGCCCAAAACTGGAAAAAGAAACAGTTTTTTTTTTTTTTTCTTATTAAATTGAAAAATGGTGGGTCAGCCTATTAACCTGCAGCCCACTCTATGATGGGATGGGTTATAAATTTCAGCCCATATAACCATGGTGGGCTGGCCCAGCCCAACCTATTTTCATCGCACCACAATAGGATGAGTTGACCCGTTTTGCCACCTCTATTGAAATGGGGGCAGAAAGAGACCAAGTACTTCAGAGAAAATTATCATCTCATGTTGAATAAAATCCCTGGTAATTTGGTCTTCAACCAAGCCTAATGTCATTCAATCCGTGTAGCCAATATCATCCAATAGGATAAATCTTTTGTTGTTTTAGTTTATTGTGAAGAGGATTGATTGTGCAATGAAAGGAAGGGAAGAGGGATTCAGTTTGTCAGGTACTGTGTTTGTGAAGTGGTTATGGTTATTTAAATGGAGATTTAGCATCTCTAAATGCAAAATAATTTTAGTTTGTTCAGATCACCTGCAAACAAGAAAGAAAATTTTCTTTAGTAATCTGTATAACTCATTCTATCTAAACGGTTCTGTTTTGATATTGTCATAACTTGGGCTCATGATATTATTTTATGAAAATCCTATCTTTTATATAGTTTTGTTTTTTTCAATAATGGATATGCAGAATATTTTCAAAATAAGCTGGTAGACACTATACATTTCATGGAAATTCTCAGTTTGAAAGATAGTGTGGAGAGAGACACCTTCTTCCGCAAGCTTCCAAATTTAGCTGAGCAACTTCCTCGCCAGATAGTGTTGAAGAAGGTATATTTCTGTTGAATTTCTGATAGTAAAATATAATCGGATAAACTTTTATTATCCAATTTTTATGATTCTTATGTTTTGTATTTTCAGTTACTTCCTTTATTAGCTTCTGCCCTTGAATTTGGTTCAGCTGCTGCGTCAGCTTTGACTGCATTGTTGAAAATGGGTTCCTGGCTTTCGTCTGAGGAGTTTAACGTAAAGGTAAATACATGTAAACCATTTCCTTTTCCCTTTTACAGTGCATAAATTTATTTACACTCTTCAATTAAGATTCAACCCCATTCTTGTATTGGATTTCTATATTCATATCTAGGTACTTCCTACAATAGTTAAATTATTTGCCTCCAATGATCGAGCTATTCGAGTTGGCCTTCTCCAACATATTGATCAGTATGGAGAGTCTTTATCACCACAAGTTGTTGATGAGCAAGTGTGTACTCAATTTCTCTACCTCCTTTGTTCTTGACAATTCCTTTTCATAGGATATACGAAACATTCCTTTTCACAATGTGGATACTTAAAATTCTTATTGACACATATGACTAGGTTTACCCTCATGTTGCTACTGGGTTTTCCGACACATCTGCTTTTCTCAGGGAATTGACTCTGAAGTCTATGTTAATTCTGGCTCCAAAGGTATTCCTATTTTCCCTTGGTTTCATTTTACAATTTACAAGTGCTACTGGTCTTATTGTGCAATGCCACATACATATAGCATTTATAGCTAATTGGTGTAGGTGTATCATGTTTGACCCAACAATGATGAAATTTACATTGAGAAATATCTGTTTGAGGGAAGTGATGACACTTCTAAATTATCTGTGTTCAGTAAGCCATTACCTTTTTGTAACAGAACAGAGGTCTGAGTTGTATGAGATTTAAATGATGTTTAATACCCTTCAATGAGATGCTTAGTTTGCTTTAGATTGGTTATATTTATAACATTGAATAGTCATCAAAGTCTGATCAACCCTTAAAGTATCATGTACTTTAGAGCTTGCAGCCTGTATCCTTACTGTTTCTTTTCTTTATTAGTTTTCCCTACTTCACCAAATATTATCGTATATTTATTTGGTGAAATTTCTCTGAAAAATTGTTCGTTAAAATGTGGTTTGTTTGATAATTGCAGTTGTCTCAAAGGACCATCTCAGGATCATTATTGAAGTATTTGTCAAAGTTGCAGGTACTGCCTAAACAAGCTCTGTATAGTGAATTAAAAGTCAAGCTGCTTGTTTATGACTGAAGAAGTGATGCATCGAGAAAGTTCTTGTTTTTAAATTGTTAGACTGCTTTTAAGAATCTTGAACACGTGGGACTGATATGCTGATGGAAAAAAGTGAAGCGTCCCATTAGAATTTTATAATATATTGATTAAAACAGCTCCTTTTTTTGAAGCATACGTGTCTCCCATCTCTTATTTCTCAAAATTTACTGATAACCTCACTACCAATTTTTATTGGAACAAAAGCATCATATTTAGGGGAAAGTTTTCAATTTTATTTCTTTTATTTGCTTCTTTATGTTCACGTCTTCATGGTTTTTCGTTTCTGAAATGTATTACATCTGCATTTTTTTGTAGGTTGATGAAGAACCAGCAATTAGAACAAATACTACCATATTACTAGGCAACATTGGAAGTTACTTAAACGAGGGAGTATGTTCCAAATGCTATCTGAAATTTAATTAGTGTGCTCTGAAATTTAATTAGTATGCTGTTTTATTTTATAATGTTATAGCATATTTTTCTTCGGTAAATTAATTTTGATGCTATTTTGTCAGACAAGAAAAAGAGTTTTGATCAATGCATTTACAGTTCGTGCATTGCGTGATACTTTTCCACCTGCTAGAGGAGCAGGTATCAGAACCATACACTATCTATAGTTCTTCTTCGTTGTTACACTTCTCCAACATTCTTTTTACATAATATTTAATTTTTATTATTCAGGTATTATGGCTTTGTGTGCCACCAGTTCCTACTATGACATCACTGAAGTTGCAACCCGGATTCTTCCTAATGTTGTTGTGCTCACAATTGATCCTGACAGGTTATATCTCTGTATAAGCTTGTATTTCTTCTATCCCCTTTACCACGTGAAAAAGAACGAATATTCCAGTGACTTAATTCATCCAAATAGTTAGTACTTATAGTTGGCTGATTCATCATTTTAGTATAGTAATTAATTGATGCTGAAATGGCTCTTTTCCCTAAATTATATATTTATATGCTCTGAATCTTCTTTTGTATTTGTATTTATATTTGTGCTGAGATGCGATGTTTTGTTTGTTTGTTCTTGCATTTAGATTCTATAGAGATAATTTTTATTATTGTTTTGTTGATTATTTGGTCATTTTTGAGACATTGATTGCACAATGTTCTTGTCACGGTTTAAACAGTGATGTTAGGATTAAGGCGTTTCAAGCTGTTGATCAATTTTTGCAGATAGCCAAGCAACACTATGAAAAGGTATACTCCGAAATTGTTCTTCGCTGTTGTTCTGATGCTTATCATGGTTCCCAAATCAGCCAGAGTGTAATGTCATTCTTTTATAGAAGAAATTAGGTGTGAAGGCTGAATTTATATGTTTGAGTGTGTGTGTCTGTCTTCTATTTTCTATCAATTCATGTCTATCTATTGCATTTCACCTCTGTGATAATATAGTTTTCTCTCACTACTAGTATCCTTTGTTAATTTTTGTAATTAAATAAAAGATTGGAAGGAAAGGACACTATTGTTGAGAAATCACCATTATATTAACTAATAATGTCTTTGAAGATGATCATCTAATGTGGTGCTGTTATGTTTTCTGTCAAAAGACAAATGCATCAGATACCACTGGTGCTGCAAGTGTGGGAAGCTCATCTGTTCCAGGAAATGCTAGTTTGCTCGGGTAAGTCAGTTCAAACTTTGCGTGATTGAAAGTTTTAATGTTAAGAAATGGAGAGAAAAGATACTTAATATCTACTTATGATTTTAGATTTCATTGTGTTAATACTTAATATGTGTAGATTATCTAATTTTTCATTCAAAAATGGCTTTTATATCAAAAATATCTGAGAAATTTTCATTCAAAAACGGAAAGCCAAAGTAACTAACCCAAACGCACATGCATGATTAAATACGAGTTTTGCATTTAGATTCTTACTGATGGCATACTTATGCAGAGGCATACATTCATACTTGCGTACAAATATTTGTAATATGATTGTTAGAACATCGGAAAAGTATCCAATAGTTTCTTGATTTTTGTCTTAGAATATCTTGTCACATCACATCTTAGATCATCTTATCTTTTTAGGATCCTTATCTTTGGGTTTTATCTTTAGTATTAGTATAAATAAGTTTTGGAGTATCATCATTATCATGTAGTTTAGCTCATCTCAATATGAAGAAAATATTAGTGGAGGTCTTTCTTCCCTCAACTCCTTTCTTCAAATCTAGAACTTCATAATTCAACAATGAGCTTTCAGAACACGAAATATTGCCTATATTCAGGGAAGCACTAAATTGATTGCAAATTCATATATAAATTAGTTAAATCGGTAGGAACCCACTATTAGTACATCTACCGATTTCACGAGGCATAGGAGTATATTACTGGCAGAGCAGCTGAATACACAACAAGCTTCAGTTGCTTCCATCAATAACTGTCATCAAGGTAGTTTCTAATTCTAATACAAAACCGTTAAAGCCGAATAAGTAATTGTTTGT
Organism: Vigna radiata var. radiata; assembly: GCF_000741045.1. Lineage (NCBI taxonomy): Eukaryota > Viridiplantae > Streptophyta > Magnoliopsida > Fabales > Fabaceae > Vigna > Vigna radiata. The sequence goes on along the minus strand of NC_028354.1, from coordinate 15,813,101 downwards.
CACATTTTCTAACAATACATTACTGTTCCTAACTTCTACCCATAACTGCCAACGTGACATTTATTATTGCACTTGTATCTAATAATACATGATTGCTCACAATTGTTATTATTGGTTACCTCCCACATTATATACATTTTTGTTAGGAATTTGTTACTAGTATAACCCTTGTCACCTTTCAGATGGGCTATGAGCTCTTTGACCTTGAAGGGTAAACCTTCTGATCATGTTCCCGTTGCTTCTGCAAGTTCGACTGCAGTCACTTCAACAGCTTCTAATGGTACCACAGGTATGGCTAATCCTAACTGAAAATGCCTGAGAATGTTGGAAACAATCAAAGTAATCAAAGTAGCACTGTGGACAATCTTTCAATTTCTCTAGTTTCATTAACAAAGAGCTTGCTGGAAATGTAAACCCTTAAAATACAAGAGACATCATTTTGGTCGTCCAAGAAAAATTTGGTTTAACTTACTCTATTTCCACATAGAAAGTGACAGAATTGGTTCTCCAAAGAAAATTGATATTAATTTAGTCCTCAATTGAGAGTAACATGAGTTTAGCTCCTTTATCACTGGAAAGTGATATCGATTAGTTCCTCGGTCAAAGGATGAATGATCAGTGTTTACAGTCAAACAGACGATTTTGTCACACTTCTTGTTTGGTTGACTAAATCAATCTCATGTTTTTTCTCTTTTGGAGGATTGATCTTTCCTGAATCAACTGACTATAGCTAGTTGATATGATCTGGTATTTATGTGATTTTATTCTAACTGATGAACAAAGTAAAAGAAAGGAACAAACATGGAAAATCACTGGGGAAGATACAAAGCTATCTATTCTGCATCTATATCTTACCTGTTGAAGATGCCTTAATTCAGTTTGCTTAATTGTGTTACCATCCTTCCATGAGTACGTTTTTACAATATTTATCCATGTTTATTTCTTTTAATTTTTTCGGGTAATTCAGTCAGTGAGACGACAGCACCTGCCCGTGTAAGCTCCACAACAGATTTGGCTGAACACCCTGTCCCTACATCTCCTACATCAACGGATGGCTGGGGAGAACTTGAAAATGGAATTCAAGACGATCATGAAAGTGACAGGGATGGGTGGGATGAATTGGAACCACTTGAAGAGACAAAGCCAGCTCCAGCTCTTTCAAACATTCAAGCAGCACAAAGGCGGCCTGTTTCTCAACCTATTACACAGAAAAAACAAGGTATTTTTTATTTCTCTGTTAGTATTTTGGTACGAGTTTCCATGATTGCAAGTTAGCAACTAATAGTAATTTTCAGTGTCTGATTGAAAGTATCTACGGTTGTCCCAAACCTGTAAACGACATTTTAGAAAAATGTTGTTGGATGTTTTTATGCTTGATTATATGACAACCACGAGTTGAAAAACTGTTGCGTGTTTTATGATGCAAATAATCACAAGATCTATGAAGTGATTGATGGGAGTATGAATTCCTTATTCAAGTTTGCAATCTGCTCTGAATGTTGGTTTGGCGTTTCTATTAAAATACTCGTCTCATTAAGAATGCACTGTGAGCTTTGTCATTTATGTGGCTTGGGACCTCTACATGAATGTTTTGACAATTTCCAGGAAAATCTGAGTATATTTATTTGCCTGTATTAATTACTTTATTTTTAAATTATAGCCTCAAATTCGCTGTCCAAAAGTACACCAAAATTGAACAAGGACGAGGACGATGATTTGTGGGGATCTATAGCAGCTCCTGCTCCAAAAACTGCGAGACCTTTAAATTTGAAAACAGCTCAAACCGATGATGACGATCCTTGGGCTGCCATTGCTGCTCCAGCACCCACTACTAAGGCCAAGCCGTTATCCACTGGCAGAGGTAGGGTGGCCAAACCTGCCGCTCCAAAATTAGGTGCTCAGCGGATAAACCGAACATCATCAGGCATGTAATACAAATTGCCAATGCCAAGTAACAAACAAAAGAAACCGTGAAAGAGTTAATGTCAGTGCTAGTTGTTGCCCTTTTCTTTTGGTGGCACTGATCGCGTTAAAATACAAGAACCCGTCTCTATGATATATGAATTACATTTGTGACTTTATTGACGAAATTGATTTGTATACTATTCTTTTGCATGCCAATAATTTTACATGAAGGGGGATCCTCGGGGCAGCATCTTCTAAGTTGTTGTAAGGCAACAAGGCTGTGTTATATTTGCTACATATTTTGGGGTGTTTTAACTTTTTTATTTGATGAACAATTTGATGTAATGTAATGTAATTAGTTTGATAATATGTAGGACAGTTTTTTCGCTACTGGATCTACTTAACCTTGTTATTTACGGTTCAAATTTTTCTCACTTTGGATGCAGCAAGGTATCACTTTACCCTAATTTAAGTTTATGATTTTATGTTCAGAAATAAATTCTAGGTTTAAATTTTATGTTGAAAGACTGGTTACTCTAACTGTTAAGTTTTGTTACTAATTTGTTTAAAAGAATTCGTATGTAAATAGCTTTGCTTTAAAGTTAAGTTTAAATCAAAATAATTTACAAAGACATCCAAAAGTGTTCTTAAAATATTTCAAACAGTCAAGAAATTGACTGCTTTAGCAAAACATTATCAATTGGTACCTGCCACACAATCATACATATAATTGCACAAGGAAATGCATTTCTTTACGTTGATTTGGATGGATGAATTTCAAAAAGAGAGATGTTCCATTCTCGCTGTCTATGCAAATATTCCGTGAATGAACATGGTTTGTGATTTGTGATGCTGGTGAATGAGGTTGAAGATGTGAGGGAATCAATTCTTGGTTATGTGTGAAGACATGGAATTGATTATAGATTCATGTATGGGGATGTAATTGATTTTGTGAGTGCATGTGTAGGAATGGAATGGATTCTCTTGGTGCATCCGGACTCAGGGAATTGATTCTCATTCTTATTTCCAGAATCAATTCCCATTAAATTTTTTGTTAATTTTATTTTCTATTGATTTTAATTTTAAAGAAAAAATATAATTTTACATTTTAATTTATTAAAAAATATTTTTTTTTATTTATCAAATCATTTATAACAAATTATCTTTAAATCTCTCAAATTCATTTATTTATTTTTCTTCAAATCTTCTCCCCAAAACAAACACATTCCAAATATTCATGTAATGGGTTTTGATTGAATTATCCAATGACACTATAAACATAAAGCAATATAAGAAATTTAATTTGTTATGCCAAAGACATTTAAATTAACTTTATTCACATATTTTGAAATTGAGTATTTTTTTTTTTATTTACGTTTATAAAAACTATTTCTCCGATGTGGTAAATAGATTCTAATATTACGTTTTAATTTAAAAACTTAATGCATTCCAAACATTTAACTTAAAAACTAAATTTAATATTTTCATAACTAATGTCCGAAATGCACTGAATGCATATTAAAAATTAATGTCTAAAAAATTATGATTTTAAAAAAATACATTTCAGAAAGTAATCTCATAATGCATAAATTACTCCATAATACAAAATTAGTTTCCAAAACATATTTTTGTGAAAAAAAAAAGGAAAGATGCGATGCGAAAGGAATAAGACAAAGGATCCCGTTATTTTGACACCATATATTTGACACTCATTTGACACTACCACGTGTCAACATGCTATTGGCTATTTTATTTTATTTTATTTTTTTTGAAATTTGGTCTGAAAAATGCAGAGGTTTTCAGATAGAATGTTTTCCTTTTCTACCCCTTGGCATTTTGAGTTTGAATGTGAAGGATTGGTTCTCTCTCAGAATTGGTTTCTCTCTCACATTTTCTCCATTAACGCTCATGGACTACTCTTCTCCTNAGTCTCGTCGTCTCCATTGCTCTCCACTGCTCTGAAATGGCAAGTTCCGGATTGGAGCATCGCTGGACGAAGGTAAGTTCCTTTATTGTGGGTTTGGGTATTNGGATTTGTGTTTGGGTATTCGGTTTTAGGTTTGGGTTTAGGGNTTTTTTGTGGTTTCTTGTGGGTTGTGTATGTTGTTTGTTTGTTATTTGATTTGGATTGTTATTTTGTTATGGACAGTTGAGTGTGTGTCATTCATTTTCAACCATGTATATTAGCGCTCTCAAC